>NC_036649.1:5660345-5740355 GCF_002806865.2 Cucurbita pepo subsp. pepo | reverse complement strand
AAAAAAAAAATCCACAGATAACAAACAATCTGGATATTGCACAAAAACAGCCAAAAAAAAAACAAATGCAAACAAGCGAAAGAAGCTCATCTACATACCGAACCAAAAAACAAAAACAAAAAGCGGAAGCCAAAATGCACAACCGATCGTCTATTTCAGAAGCATACCCGTGAAGTCCGCATCCAAGATCTCAGCAAACGCAATCGGATCCTCCGATTCAAGCCAAAGCAGAGAAGATTAGCAGCATTCAACTAGCTGGTATTTCGCCATATCCTTTACTTTTCTCTGGGGGTTACGGTATCCTGTGATAAAAAAAAAAAACTTCTAAACAACAAATTTGGAGAATTATATTTAGGTTGCAAGAAAACCCTAACACAACAATGAGAAGATGATTTCTGCTTTACTCGTCGCTGTGAAAGAATGTATGTCGTTCTCTCTCATAATTCTCTCTCTACAAGAGATACAGTAGAGAGAGATAGAGAGAGAGAGAGAGAGAGAGAGAGAGAGAGAGGCAGAGATGTGAACTGGAGAGAGGACTGTGCTTCGCCCAATGCTTTTTGTTTGCAATTTTCGAAATCAAAAAAACTTTAAAACTCATTTCCGGACCTTTATTTACAGAAACGGGGCTGACTCCTCCTCACTGCCCCCCTCACCTCCCAAATTACCATTCTATCCTCCTTCATTAATGTAATTTTTTTATCTTAAATATTATTTTCTTTTCTTTTCTTTTTTAACAAAAATTATAAAAAATAAAAATAAAGGTCGTACTATTATTATCTTTTTATTTAACATGAAAATTTCAAAATTACCTCTTAAAAAAATTCAGGGGTATTCTTGTAATTTTGAATGATGTGAATATATTTCAAGAAATTTTTTTTTTCATAATTAAACATTTTAATAATTATAAAATAGATCTTTATCATTTTAATAATTAAACTTTAGATTCCTCACCTCCCAAATTACCATTCTATCCTCCTTGTAACTTTTTTTTTATCTTAAATATTATTTTCTTTTTTTTTAACAAAAATTATGAAAAAATAAAAATAAAAATACTCCTTTCTCGATGTCGTACTATTATTATCTTTTTATTTAACATAAAAATTTCAAAATTACCTCTTAAACAAATTCAGGGGTATTCTTGTAATTTTGAATAATGTAAATATATTTCAAGAATATTTTTTTCATAATTAAACATTTTAATAATTATAANAGGTTGCAAGAAAACCCTAACACAACAATGAGAAGATGATTTCTGCTTTACTCGTCGCTGTGAAAGAATGTATGTCGTTCTCTCTCATAATTCTCTCTCTACAAGAGATACAGTAGAGAGAGATAGAGAGAGAGAGAGAGAGAGAGAGAGAGAGAGAGGCAGAGATGTGAACTGGAGAGAGGACTGTGCTTCGCCCAATGCTTTTTGTTTGCAATTTTCGAAATCAAAAAAACTTTAAAACTCATTTCCGGACCTTTATTTACAGAAACGGGGCTGACTCCTCCTCACTGCCCCCCTCACCTCCCAAATTACCATTCTATCCTCCTTCATTAATGTAATTTTTTTTATCTTAAATATTATTTTCTTTTTTAAAAAATAAAAATACTCCTTTTTTCGAGGTCGTACTATTATTATCTCTTTATTTAACATAAAATTTCAAAATTATCTCTTAAAAAAATTCAGGGGTATTCTTGTAATTTTGAATAATATAAGTATATTTCAAGAATATTTTTTTCATAATTAAACATTTTAATAATTATAAAATAGATCTTTATCATTTTAATAATTAAACTCTAGATTTTAATATGTTAATTATACTGTTTCCCTCCCTCCCAAATTACCATTCTATCCTCCTTCATTAATGTAATTTTTTTTATCTTAAATATTATTTTCTTTTTTAAAAAATAAAAATACTCCTTTTTTCGAGGTCGTACTATTATTATCTCTTTATTTAACATAAAATTTCAAAATTATCTCTTAAAAAAATTCAGGGGTATTCTTGTAATTTTGAATAATATAAGTATATTTCAAGAATATTTTTTTCATAATTAAACATTTTAATAATTATGAAATAGATCTTTATTATCATTTTAATAATTAAACTTTTTTCATAATTAAAAGTTTAGATTTTAATAATTATTAATAATAAGTTAAATATTTTGTTAGTTATTAAAAATAATTGGGCTTTTAATTTGTTTAATTCTTATAATTTATTAAATTCAATAGGTATGGTATGATGTCATAGTCCTATTATATTAGCCATTTAACATCCACTAACAAAAAAATAATTTTTAAATATTGATGACTAAATTTTAAATTTTAAAACATCGCCCACTTTATTTAAAAATAAATAAATACTCAAACGTGAAGGATAATTAAACTCCCCAAAATAAACTTAAATTAAAAAAAATAATCATGGCCAATTTTTATTTATTTATTTATTTATTTCCTATTTATTATAACTCTCTCTCTCTCTCTTTAATTTTCTTAATATTTATTTTGTCTTTTTTTCATTAATATTTATATTCATCACCAATTTTTGTTCATTTATTGATTTTAAGAGAAAAAAATATTATCTCATTAATTAAAACATATTCTCTCTTATCCTTATAGATATTTAATGGTTTTATTATTATTATTTTATTTGGATAAAAGACAATGAATGAATAAATAGATGCTTTTGTTGTACTCCAATTTTAGATAAATTCTATTTTTGCATAAAAAAATAAATATAAATTAAAAATATTGAGTTAAAAGCTAAAAAATGAGTGAGTTTATTCAAACAATTTCTTAAATAGTGTTTTGTTCTCCTCCTCAACCAATGTGGGATATCACAATCCACCCCCTTCAGGACCCAGCGTTCTCGCTGGCACTCGTTCCTTTCTCCAATTGATGTGGGACTCCCGCCAAATGGGACTCCCGCCAAATCCATCCCTTTTGGCTGGCACTCGTTCCTTTCTCCAATTGATGTGGGACTCCCGCCAAATGGGACTCCCGCCAAATCCATCCCTTTTGGGGCCAGCGTCCTTACTGACACACCGCCTCGTGTCTACCTCCTTCGAGGAACAGCCTCCTCACTAGCAGATATTCGCTGGCACTCGTTCCTTTCTCCAATTGATGTGAGACTCCCACCAAATCCACCCCCCTTTTGGGCCAGCGTCCTTACTAACACACCGCCTCGTGTCTACCTCCTTCAAGGAACAGTCTCCTCACTAGCAGATATTGTCCTCTTATACCATTTGTAACGATCCAGACCCACCGCTAGCAGACATTGTCCTCTTTGGGCTTTCCCTTTCGGGCTTCCCTCAAGACTAATCACGTCTACTAGGAGAAGGTTTCCACACTCTTATAAATAGTGTTTTGTTCTCCTCCCCAACCAATGTGGGATATCACAATCCACCCCCTTCAGGACCCAGCGTCCTCGCTAGCACTCGCTCTTTTCTCCAATTGATGTGGGACCCCCGCCAAATCCACCCCCTTTTGGGGCCAGCGTCCTTACTGACACACCGCCTCGTGTCTACCTTCTTCAAGGAACAGCCTCCTCACTAGTAGATATTATCCTCTTATACCATTGTAACGATCCAGACCCACCGCTAGCAGATGTCCTCTTTAGGTTTTCCCTAAAGACTAAACACGTCTACTAGAGGAAAGTTTCCACACCCTTATAAATGGTATTTTTTATTTTCCTCACCAACCGACGAAGGTGGAACATCACAAAAAATAATAATATTTAGAGGTACTCTTTATAATTAGACTAAAATAAAAATAAGAGTTTAGTTTAAATTTTAAGCTCATAAATACTTACAAATATTAAATGAGTGGAAATATTAAATTATATAATATTGTTGAGATATTAAGGTGAATGTACAATATTACCCCTCCATAAAAGACTGATTTTGTCCTGTCCTTACTCCACTTCATCCGTTAGGTGCCACTCGTTAGAAAAGACTAAGGAGGCATTCAATTTCCATTATTTTGACCAAATTACCATTTTAACCTTACTCTTTTTTATTTTAATTCAAAATTATAGATTTTAAAAAATAATTGTTCTAAAAAGTTTAATTGTCAAAAATAAATTTATAAGACTATTTATAATCATTTCATTTTAAAAAATTCTACTCTACTAAACAAAATCAACAAGATAAGTATTAAAAAAATATAATAATAATAATAATAATAATAAACCTTTTTAAATTATTTTTGGCTATATAATTTTCGACCAATCAAATAATTATCAAACGATAAAATTACAAATTTAATTTAAAATCTAAAATAAAAACAATAATTATAAGATGGAAATAAATAATTAAAGACATTATTTGAAATAATTGAAGCCCTCATTTTCATTCATCTGCATATACACAATAATTTATAGACTCCCTTGACTTAATTTTCTTATTATTCCATCAAATTTTAAATACATTTATATCTAATAAATTCACAACTTTTATATATATATATATATATATATATATATATATATATATATATGCGCTCGACATTTAAAAAAATTAAATTTTATTTAAATTTCACTTTTTGAAGTTCGTTCTAAGATTCATCTGAATGTTTAGAATCTAGATTTGGTACTCGATGACCCTAATATTCTCCTATGACTTGACCTGTGATGTCCCACATTAGTTGGGGAAGAGAACAAAACACCCTTTATAAAGGGTGTGGAAACCTTCCCCTACCAGACACGTTTTAAAACTTTGAGAGGAAACCTGAAATAGAAAACCCAAAGAGGACAATATCTGCTAGCGGTGAACTTGGACCGTTACATATGACTATTACTTTATTTCAGCTCGTTTAAGGTCACCCAATATAGAATTGTTCTTAGCTTCTAGGAAATTTAAATTAAAAATTAAAATTAATTAGTAGTGTATTTTGTTGAAGTATCGATTTAGTTTGTATGTCTATCACAATCAAATCACTCGAACACGTTCTTCCATATTCAAAATATAATTTGATTATACGAAAATGTAATATTCATGGTTAAAAGCAAATATATTAGGAAGTTTGTCGGTTAGCTTTCTTTTGGTGAACCTGTCACGAGGGGCACGGGTATGCAATTGCATCTTAGAGTTGGTTGAGTCTTAGCATGTATGAACACTATGAAATTGATACTGAGGTCGCGCATCGAGGACTTAGAGATATGATGATAAGAGGGACAATAGAAACGACTAACTAGGAGAGCTAGAAAACTTAAGAATATTCATAGGACTCAAGATACAGATAGGATCGGGAACTAAGAAAATAAAATTAGTAAGTCTAGGGTATAGCGGGGAAGTGCCCATACTAAGGAACGAACCCCAAAATGAGAATAGGACATCAAACGAATTGATTAAGATCAATAAAACTGACAAGGAACTATGAATTACGAGACACGTGTGGGACGCTGAGACACGTGTGGAGCATCTCGCCTTCTTTTCTCCTTTGTCAGCTTTTGCATTGTTTTTCTACCGTCTCCTTTTTTACTTTGCGAAATTTCATCCTCTCAACCACTCATACGTCGCCACGTTGCACTAATATTGTGATGACGTATCATTCTCAACACGTGGGCCCCACCCCGTGGTCCGTTTTAAATAAATATATTATTTACTTTTTAAATTTATATTTCATTATTTTTCTTTTATTTATATATTTCAAAAACTTAACCACACCCCGTTCAACAACTTTTTAACTTGAAAATTAGGTTATAATATAATTCAGTTTATCCTACTTTTAAAGATTATTATAAATATTTAATTATTTTTTATGTTTGTAACGGATCGGTAAAATTTAATATTTAAATTTTATGAAATTTTAGTTATTAAGGTAAAGATAAATAAATAATATATTTTTTTTAAAAAAAATAAAAATAATAATAATAATAAACAATTGAAGTGGAGTGTATACTCTATTTAGATTTGTCCAAAAGATATCCCTATACGCTTCTTCCATTTTTTAGTACAATAATTACGAAAAAAATTTGAACTTATGACATTAAAAATTGAGTGTATGTCAATTGCACTAAGCTAAACTCTTTAAATTTCTTTTCATTTGATTAAATTAATTTACTAACAAAATAAAAATATTCTAATTAAGTTTTAAACTAAATCTAGACTACGTTGCAAAATCAAAAGTTATCGTGTTAAGCGTTGTGCGGATTGGGAAGCTGGTTGAGTGGGACCCACAGGAAGGTGACATTTGGTAATCAATGGTTGGGAAGCTGAGATTTGGAATTCGAGGTAGATCTAACGGTCCAAATGGGGAAGGAGAATCATCGTAATTTCCACGTCCAATTTGAAGATCAAAACGACGTCGAATAATATGTCTCATGGGTGACATCACGAGTGAAAGGAGCGAGCATTGGGCATGTAACCTGCAAGTACATTTTTTCAACAAATTTCGTTTACTATTTTTTTTGTGAAATTATATAATATATCACTTGAAAAAGTATAATATTAACAATTAAATAATTTCGAGTTTAAAAAACAAAAAAGTTCGGTGTAAATAATTTAATTCTACCGATCATGGTTTATGCATCTTGCAATATTTACGAGTTTAATTACAGTCTATCCTTATGCTTAGGAGAAAGTTGATTAAATTAAAAATATATTATATTCATTGTAATCTAAACTTCAGACCTCAATAGAATAAGTATATTTTAAATAACATTGAGTTATGCTAAAGTTACATAATTAGATATATTTACATAATTTTGTCTTTTACCCATTAATGAATAAATATTAATTAAAATATTATTAGCTTGACCGTTTTAGACCACACAAGTATATGCTTTACGAGGTTGTTATAAAACTAGGTTTTAAATTCTTATCCTTTATCCTTTACGAGGTTGTACAATTCTAAAATTAATACTATAGTTTAGATTTAATTTCACCAATTTTTCCAAGCTAAATTACGCTTCATACCATAATAATAATAAACAATAAAGTTGGTGGAAAAAAAGTTAATTAATAAAAAAAACAAACTAAAATTCAAACACAATCATATAAACATTGAATATTGAATATTTGCCTTAAAATACTAAAACTTTTGTTTTAAGCAAAATTCAAACGTCAACCAACCAATTTCCGTCTCTTTAATTCAAATCCTCAGTCCCGCCTTAATTAATTAATTTTAAAAAAAAAAGAAAAAAAAAAGAGAGAGAGACATTCAATCATTGACAAAAACATATTTCAATTTCTTTCTTTTTCCTTTTCTTTTCTTTTCTTTTATTTTATTTCTTTTACAAATTCAAAATCTTTTAACACTCAAGATTTAGACCAAAATTAACCCAGCTATAAACTTTAAACACATCTATAAAACATTGACAAAATTTAATAACTAGTTTTGAGAACGCGTTCCAAACAGCACACTCCCACCTCCCTACCCGAACTTCGTCGAAAAGATATCATTACTACTCATACCCCACTTTGTTGTACTAAAAGAAAATAACGAATTTTGCTTTAATACACGATCTAGTTGTTTCTAACTTTTTTCTGTGGCTACAAATCCTACGGTTGGAATGCTGTGGAGGGAAGAAAATCCATCTAAGATTGACTTTGGTCTTTCTTTTGGAAGGATACAAAATAGACAAGCATTGACCCATTAGATCAATCAAAATTGACTTTGGTCACTTCAGTAAAACATAAAAAGAATTGCACTTTCTCACACATCCATCCTATTTGGATTTTGATCCTATCTAAAAGTTCATATACATATAATATATATTATTTGACAGAAAAGATTATAGGATCAGATTCAACAACCAGACAATCAATCAATCTTATCATTGCATGCTTTTCTTCAACAAAACAAATGCCAAAAGAATAATATAGTTTATTTATTTGAAATCCCATCCAATGATTAATTAATTTCAGGTTAAACACAACTAATGAGAGGATCAGAGGGGCTGCGTTTGTCATATAAAGTAGACCCTTCTGTTTTCTCTCTTTAATTATATTTTGTTTGAATCAATTGATGACGAGTGCATCTCTGCAAATTCAGAATCTGGGTCCGACCTCAAATTTGGCATTTAATTCCCAAAGAGGAGGACCAGAAGGAAGGAACAGTCACCGATTCCAAATAGGATTTACTTCATCAATGAGGAAACTAAGAGTAGATGATGATGATGATGATGATGATGAAGAATTCTAATGGGAAACAGAGTGACTACTAATCTCTAGGATTTGAACATCTTGATGAAGTTAAATTATGAGAGAAAATGATAAATTAGGAAACAGATTAAGTGTAATAAACAGGCACAAACTAGAATTTCCAAAGATGAGAAAAATAGTACCTTGTTCTGCATCTCATCTAGTTGCTGCTATCGCTGTTACTGTGGTTGTTGTTGTTGTTGTTGTTGCTACCATGATGATTACCAGCAGCCACAACTCTTCTCCCATGCTTGAGTTGCGAGATTTCCAGCTGCGTCTTCATGAAGAATTGCATTCTTTGCAGTTCCAGATCCTTGGCAAATTTCATCCTCTGCTTCTCCATTACTACCACTTGCTGCAGCTTCGAACTCTCTGCTTGTTCATACGCTTCACCAAATTTCATAATTGCTTGTGTTAATTCACTCACTGCATTTACCCATCCCTTTTCTCTCGATCCGTTCTTTCCCTTTTCAGTTTTCCCCACCTGAGCCAGTTTCGGATTCACCACCTCCTTCTGAACCCTAACATTTTTGCTCTGAACTTTCTTTTGCCGGTAACTATCACTGGAAGTTGGGGATGTTTCTCTGTCGGAGCCTGAGGAATCGGAATCTGTAGTACGAGGCCGCTTGTGGTACTGGATCTTCTGAGCTTTTGGCCCCTTCTGTTGCTGTTGTTGACTGTGATTATGGTTCTGCTGAGCCTGGTACGGATTCACCGGTCGATTCACCACCGGAATTCCTAGAGGAACTTTCTGGTTCGGCTGCAGAGGCGGATTTGCACCGGCGATGGAAACAGAATTCTTCGAAGCCGCCGGACCGATCAATAGATCCAATCTATCATAAAATGGCCACTTACTGGGGCCTCCTCCAGCAGTAAGCTTAGCCTTCTCAGTCTTATACTTCTTCTTGACCGTATCTATCCGATTCTTGCACTGAATGTCAGTCCTCGGTATCTTGGTATAATCCTCTCTACTACTCACAATGTCAGCCACCTCTTTCCAATGCTTCTGCTTCAAATTCCCTCTACTCAGTTCCAAATACCTCTCTCCCCAAGCATCAATCAGCACCGACGTCGCGCCTTCGCTCCAGCAATCCTCTCTTCCGCTTCCTCCGCCGCCGCCGCCGCCCTTGGACTGCTGAATCGGCAGCGCCAAGGTTATCGTATTTAGAGCAGATGGCGGAGGAGGAGGCGCCGCCGCCGCAACCGTCACGGTAATCCGGCCGTTAGAGATCGGAGAAGCCGGAGATCCACTCCCTGGCGACGGAAAGGACTGAATCTCATCGTCTTCCTTCATGGAATCCGGTCCAATCTTGAACAAATGATCGCCGATCCCAAAATGTTGCGCACCGATCTGGCTAGTAGATGGATATAACAAGATATTGGTTCACCGGCGCATGCGAATCGGTCCGGTACCGTCATGAGCAGGAAATGTGCCGCGATCTGAAATGCGAAGGTCCCTATTCAAGAGAGGGAGAGAGAAACAAAGGGTGTTAGGGTTTGGGAATAGGGATTGAAGTTGACCGGAGAAAATGGAATAAATTCTTCAAGAAAAAATGGGGCGTTTAATTTGGTTGACGGAAAGAACAGAGGAGCGGGAACTGACGGCGTCGGTGAGGGAGTAAATGGGGTGGAGGAGACACGTGGCGGTAAAGTGCCGAGGGATAGATACATGGCGGGAGGTGATAGGTGGGTTTTTGTACTCGGAGTGACCGTGATGACGCTCCCGGTAAAGCCTTGCATCGCTGTTTTTTTGTGGTACGGTTTTTAATGTCTGGCTAATTACAATTTTACCCTCCCCATCTGCTCACCAACACCAGATAGATTTTTTTTTTTTTTTTTTTTTTTTTTTTTTTTTTTTTTTTTTTTTTTTTTTTTTTTTNAAAAAAAAAAAACACAACACAAAACATGAATCAATTAAATATAAAATTTAAAAATTATTGACTAAATTTGCAATATATATATATATATATATATATTATGTTATAAGAGCTTCCACCTATCCATCTACAATTAGTGATCACAAAATTTTGAACTACAATTGTCGAACATAATTTGAGAAACACTCGCACTTCTTATTAAGACCAATCGAAAAAAAAATTAGATAAAATATTATAAGATAATCTGTATAAACTTCTGTATTTTGTATTTGATTTAGATTTCTTGATATGAAAATCTAGACAGGTGGATAAGTATTTATAATATAATTTAGACAATTTATTTTTAAAATATCTAATTTTAAAAAAATAATTAGATATTTTTACTCTCAAAATAACTAAATTATTTTCTAAAATATCTAGAAATAACTGTTGGGATATTTTAACAACAATTATATGACAATTTTAATTATAAACAAATAATTAACTTAAAAGGAACACTCACAGGTTGAGAGCGATCAGATCCTGATGGCTTTGAAAGAGAAGATTGGAGTGTCCGTCGGAGAAGGTGGAGCTGAGGGCACCGCCGATCTGATCGAGAAACTCAAGGCAACCTCTGCAAGTTAAACCAAACAGAAACATATCCATTCACACCTTCAAATCCCAATAATTTTGCATTTCAGTTTGTTATGCCTTTGTTCATCTTTAACTCAAGTAGTTGTTTGTGGTTCAAAACTAATTCAAAGCTTGAAGAGTGAAGACCAAACCAAGAAGAATTGCAATCTGAATGAAATAAAATATTATGCATAATTCATAAGTAGTTATTTGGCTGCTTCCCGTTCAATGATCGAAGCCATAAGACTGTGCTAATTGAGATCCTGCAACATATGAAACTGGAAACACTAAACGTTGATCTTCTACGGATTCCATAATGATTCACAAAAGATAGAGCAGTTTCGATGCACTTTGATATCTCCATCAACAGAGGAAATCTACAGGATCTCAAAGAAACAGAACTTTTCTTCTAAGATCGAAGCAGATTTTATTATTCATGTTCCTTACAGAAACTAGAAGGAAGGAATTCATTAACTCAAAGATGAATAAGCCTCCTAAAGACTAATTACTTTACTTCTAAAAAGCATTTTGCAAGCATTTTTCCTTTCAATCGATTGAAACCTTATCATTTTAAATCGTATTTCGATCAAGATAAATAAATGATGCATGTGAACGGACGATTAGTGAATAAAGAAATTAAAAGTTTAATTCATTACTTCTAACCGTCTTGTTCCAATTCAGCCGATCTTTTCCATGTGAATCTCGTCAGATCACCTTCAGGCGTCACCGCTACAGGAAATAAGAGACAAAATTACACATACAACAAACTGATCAAATGTCCGAATAAATTTCACTCCACCAGTAGCGTTATCGCTTCAGTTTTCCGGAAAACGAAGTCTTAGCAGGAGGTGTTAAGAATGAGAAATAGAAATAGAATTGGGATCGAAAGTATGATCTTCATTCAGGTTTACCACGTTTATATAGGATACAAACTATCAACTAATACCTAAAAATAGAAAAAATATATATCTAACTAAATCTGGTAAATAAATAAAATATACCGTTAATCAAATCTATACTAACAACTCCCTAAATATCTGAGATATATTCTAACTAATTATCACCGCAAAATATCCTCTTAATACTCCCCCTCAAGTTGGAGAGTGTATGTCGATCACACCCAACTTGTCCTTCAAAAAGTCAAATTGCTGTCTTCCCAAAGCTTTAGTAAAAACATCTGCCAATTGCATTTTGGTCGAAACATAACACGGTTTGATGATTCCAGCTTGTAACTTTTCTCGAACTATATGACAATCTATTTCAATGTGTTTCGTACGTTCATGAAAAACTGGATTGGCTGCTATATGTAATGCTGCTTGATTATCACAATATAATAATGCTGGTTCGGACAGTGGAACATTCAAGTCTTGAAGAATGTATCTTAACCAAGTTAACTCTAAACAAGTATTTGCCATAGCTCGATACTCGGCTTCTGCTGATGATCTGGACACATTAGTCTGCTTTTTAGACTTCCAAGAAATAATTGAATTTCCGAGGAAAATGCAGAACCCAGAAATAGATCGTCTGGAAGTTCGACAACCACCCCAGTCAGAATCGCAATATGCCTGTAATCTTAAATTGTTTTCAGATGGCAGTAGAAGTCCTTGACCAGGAGTGCCTTTGATGTACCTCAGAACTCGAAGAGCTGCCTCCCAATGTGGTTTTCTTGGTTCATGCATAAATTGGCTAAGCATACGAACTGAATAAGCTATGTCAGGCCTAGTGACGGTCAAATATATTAATCTGCCAATCAACCGTCTGTATTTACTTGGATCATTCAACTTCTCTCCTTCAGTTAAAGAAAGTTTCAGATTTTGCTCCATAGGAAATTTGTCTGGACGTGCTCCTGTAAGACCTGTGTCTTGAAGTATGTCTAGAGCATACTTCCTTTGAGACATAAAAATTCCTTTTCTAGATCGAGAAAATTCAATGCCTAGAAAATATTTCAAATTTCCTAAATCTTTGATAAGAAATTTCTGGAGTAAACTAGTCTTGAGATATTGAATTTCTTCGAGATCATTGCCTGTCAACAGAATATCATCAACATAGATTAGAACTGCAGTGAAAGAAGTACCTTTACTCTTAGTAAACAAAGAGTAATCTGCTTTGGACTGAGTGTAGCCTGCATTTTGTATAGTTGTAGAAAATATGGAGAACCAATTGCGAGAAGCCTGTTTTAATCCATAAAGAGATTTATGGAGCCGACATACTGTATTCTCCCCCTGTCGGCGAAGACCTGGTGGTAAAGACATATAAACTTCCTCGTCTAGATTACCATGGAGAAAGGCATTTTGAACATCCAACTGATGGGTGAACCATTTTCGAGCAGCAGCAACAGTGAGTAAGCAACGAAGTGTAGTAAGTTTCGCTGTAGGGGAAAATGTTTCTGTGTAATCAATACCTTCAACCTGAGTGTATCCCTTTGCTACTAGTCGAGCTTTATAACGTTCAACAGAACCATCAGAGTTGTATTTAATTTTGTACACCCAACGACAACCAATAGCTTTATGACCAAGTGGTAGAGGAACGAGAGACCATGTATGATTACGTTCCAAAGCTGCAATTTCATCATTCATAGCCTGCTGCCATAACGGGTCGCCAACTGCCTCGTCATAGGTTTTAGGTTCTGTCTGGGATGTAATAAGAGCTAGAAAAGCACGTTGAGTAGGAGAAAAACGAGAGAATGAAAGGTAATGATGAAGGGGATACCTGGTGCCAGTGCCGGGACTTGAGCTAGAGGTTAAATGATTGGCTCCAGAAGACATCTCATAATCCTTATGCCAAGCTGGAGGCTGTTTAGTACGAGTAGAACGTCGAAGTGGAGCTGATGTATCAGGTGGGATAGGATTGGAATTAGTGGGCGAATCTGGAGAAGGTGGAGGAGACGACGGAGTAGGAGGTGAAGGAATAGAAGGTGGAGGATGGATGTTTGAGTAGGATGGATCATGAAGTGGTACAACAGGAGTCGAAGGAGCTAATGTCGAAGTTTGTGAAGCTGATGAAAAAGGAAAATCATCTTCACAAAATTTGACATCACGGCTGATAAAGAATTTGTGAGATTGCATGTCATACAACTTGTAACCTTTATGACCACAAGGATATCCTACGAAAACACAAGGAGTTGCCCTAGGTTCAAATTTTTGCTTAGGATGTACTATAGTTGCATAACATTTACAACCAAAAACTTTAAGATGATGAAATGTAGGTGGTCGTTTGTAGAGTGCTTCAAAGGGTGTCTTGTTAGATAATAATGGTGATGGCGTTCTATTTATAAGATAAACAGCCGTTAAAATGCACTCTCCCCAAAAATTAAGTGGAACCTGTGACTGAAAAAGAAGAGACCTAGCTACATTTAGGATATGGCGATGCTTGCGTTCTACGACTCCATTTTGTTGTGGAGTATAGACACAAGTGCGCTGAAATTCAATACCACAAGAAGTAAAGAATGGTTGCAAAGATAGGAACTCAGTCCCATTGTCTGATCGAACTATCTTGATAGTAGTATGAAATTGAGTTTGAACGAATTTAACAAAGTTCATTAACAAATGATGTACTTCTGACTTATGTTGCATTAAAAAAACCCAAGTACATCGAGTAAAATCATCAACAATAGTGAGAAAAAAACGCAAACCAGAATGGGTAGGAATTTTATGTGGTCCCCAAACATCACAATGTATCAGATCAAAAGCAGAATGGGTTGTTATTGAACTTCTTGGGAAAGACAACCTAGTTTGTTTTGCTAACGGGCAGATACTACAATTATGAGAATAACTCGCATTATTAAGATGCAATTGATCAGCTAGAAATTTAAAACGAGAAAAGGAAGGATGACCTAGGCGTAAATGCCACAAATCAGATGACTGAGATACTTGATGAGCTGAAGATTTGATTGGAGATGAAGAAATATGATAGAGACCTCCAAATTGTTTACCCGAGCCAATCATCTTCCCCGTAGCCAAGTCCTGCATAACACAAGAATCAGGATAGAAGGTGACATAACATTTCAAGTTATTGGTAAGTTTGCTGATCGACATTAGGTTTAAATTGAATGAAGGCACACATAAAACGTTGTTTAATTGAAGGTTAGGGCTAAGGGAAATATTGCCAGTATGTGACACACGTGCTGTCTCTCCATTAGGCAAATTTATTGCAGACATGATGGCAGCCTTTGGTTCAGTCATAACAGAAGATTTTGATACTATATGATCTGTAGCTCCACTATCGAGAATCCATGAATTAGAACTCGCAGAGTTAATAGATAATGTAGATATGGGAAACAAACCTGCAACATTGATGTGATTGTCGGAATTACCAGAAGGGTGATGATTGATTGCAGATAAGGCTTGTGCTATCTGTCGTAATTGCTCAGAAGAAAAATTTGGAATGGAATTAGGTGACTGTTCTTCTGTATTCAACTGTGAAACATCGGCCATATTTGCAGATGATCGATATCCACGGTTATTGTGTTGATTGTCTTGTCTTGTCCTTCCAGAATTATTTTTCTGTCGACACCGATCTTCTGTATGGCCCCTTCTATCACAAAAGTTACAGTGAAACTTAAGAATTCGACACTCATTGATTGTATGACCACTTTTATTGCAGTGTTCACACAATTTGTCCTTGGCGAATTTTGAATATATTGTTTTCTTTTGCACTGCTGATGCAATCGAGATTTTCTCAGTAGGTTCGGAAGTTACCTGACGCTGCATCTCTTCTTGTACAAGTAATGAATAGGCTTGCCTCACATTAGGTAATGGAGACATCATCAATATGTTAGATCTCACCGTTTTATAAGACTGATTGAGCCCCATGAGCAATTGCATCAACTTGTCTTCTTCGCGTTGATCAATATGTATTTGACGTTGATTACAGGTAAATGGTGTGCGGTACGCTTCCAGTTCATCCCAGAGTGCTTTGAGCTTGGTGAAATATGTTGACAGTGCCATGGTTCCTTGTGACATCGTTGCTATCGAGTTTTGTATTTGAAAAATTGCTGGAGCATTCTTTTGTGAGAATTGATCGTGAAGATCAACCCACACTTGATGAGCTGTCTTGGCGTGAATAATGCCTTTAGCGATATCTGCTTCAACGGAATGAGTTAACCAAGATATTATCATACTGTTGCACTGATTCCAGAGTTCGAATTCGGTTGAATTTGCATCTTGGGACGGTTCCTCAATTGTGCCATCAATGAAGCCAATTTTCTTCTTGGCAATAAGAGCATGCATAACTGATTTACTCCAGGATTGATAATTTGCTCCATTTAATTTGATTGGAACAAGTGAATATCCTGGCTGATCAGAGTGATGAATATAGTACGGATGTTTTAAATCAACATCCGAAATTTTGAAGCTGGATTTGGCTGATTCCGCCATAAAGGAAATTTTGATATTTAAGAACACCAAGATCGGTGCTCTGATACCATGTTAAGAATGAGAAATAGAAATAGAATTGGGATCGAAAGTATGATCTTCATTCAGGTTTACCACGTTTATATAGGATACAAACTATCAACTAATACCTAAAAATAGAAAAAATATATATCTAACTAAATCTGGTAAATAAATAAAATATACCGTTAATCAAATCTATACTAACAACTCCCTAAATATCTGAGATATATTCTAACTAATTATCACCGCAAAATATCCTCTTAATAGGAGGTTTAAAAATTTCAGAATACGCATAGATTTAACTGCAAGTATACAAAAAAAAAAAATAATAATAAACGATCAATCAAATAGATTCAAAAACAGAAAAGCTCACGAGTGAAATCAGATTATTCCCGCGGGAGAATCAATCATCCTTCCATTACGATCATCCAAGAAGCTCCTGAAATCGGAGTTACTCCTGAGAATGAAGATGCTCCGAGTTACAGGAAGGTCACCGGAAATCTTAACCAGAGGCGATTCCGATACCGAAAAGGAATCATGCTTGCGAAGCATTCCGAAGCCGGTGTCTGACAGCGTTCCGTCCCATAGCTTGTGAAGAACAGCAGTCATGATTTCCTCTGCAACAAGAAATCAGAACGCGCAACCAAACAATTATATAAAATTCACTTATTACAAGAGAATAAAGGCCAAGAACACGAAATTAAAATTAAGCCAATTATTTTAAAAAAAATAATATATATTGGTGAAAATCTGGGCTTCCAAAAGATTTCTGAGGCCCATTAACATTTGAACGGGCTCGAGTTTGCAAGAAAGGCCCAAACGAGGCCCATGAACATAGTTCTGATATTAGGGTTTAGGGTTTAAATTATTATCAAACATTAAAATTTTAATTTCACGGAATTAAATTATAAAATAATTTTAATGTTTCTATTAATAAATTTGAAAATCACATTAAAAATTTGTGAGGAAGCCAAATTATTATCAAACTCATCTGTAATTTTTAAAAATTATCCTTTATTTTTTAAATTCCGCTAAAAATTTAAATGTATTTTTTAAACAAAAATAAAAGTTTATAAAAAAAATAATAATAAAGAAAATCATAATTTTGAAAAACAAGTTACACCAACTTTATTTTTAAGATTATTACGAAATTTAATATATATATATATATATATATATATATATATATATATATTTATTTATTTATTTATTTATTTATTTATTTATTATTATTATTATTATTTTAACGATGAACTGTTAAGTTATAAATATTTGACATTTAATTTTATGAATTTGTAATTATTAAACAATTAAAAAATATACAACTCAATCGAAGATTTAATTCGGGTTGAGTTGTGAATGCTTTTCGTATTGCTCGGTTCACCGACGCAGCTAACTCAAGATTTCGAGTGATTTGAACTAAAATAAAACCACGTCCACATCCACCTAAAAAAAAGTTCTTAAAGTAGATAAGACGAGGACGGAACAACAACCACATCGAGTAATTTTGAAAAAAAAAAAAAAAAAAAAAAAAAAAAAAAAAAAAAAAAAAAANTTAAGAACTTTCCTCAACTTGTCCACTTTTGGAAGGATTTTGTTTGTCCCCCAGCTTGTCATTATCCCAATTCTTCAAACACCCCTAAATTCACAAATATAACCCATTTGCTCTTTTAATTATTTATTTAATTTCCCAATTTTATACCCTTTTTATACGATCGGGTCCTAATGTTTTTCAATCCAAAAGTTGGTTCGAATTGTTTGGATTATTTATTTAATTTTTTTAATAAAATCAAAATCGATAGTTAACGCAAACATTCTGTTAAAATTTACGACTCGATTTCAATATATATTTTTTAAAAATTACCCGAACAAATAATGATAAGATAAGGAATCACTACAAGGGGAGTAAGATTCGGATTACCTTGTTAATCAAATATCTCAAGGCAAGAACATTGTTTGAGATTCGAATCACTCCACAAGCAAGATCGATCATGTCTACCTTGAATGATTCTTGTTGATCAAATATCTCAAGGCAAGAACACTTGATTGAGATTCGAATCACTCCACAAGTAAAATTGATCATTTCGAGCTTGAATGATTTTACATGCAACCTAAACTACATAGAATTGCAAATAAACTTAGTCATGGGTAAAAGAAAAGCACAAATGCTTATTTTACTATATTTTCCAAGTCTATTAAAAACATTACAAGAGTTGTAACATTAATACTTAATGACCATAATTAGTCAGGATGTAAATGTAACCTAAAGTAAATAAAATGTGTTAAAATACATTAATGAAATACAATAACTCTAAATTACTCTCAATTGTAGCCCACCTAAAATTTATAACAATCAAACTTCATTCTTCTTCAATGTGGTATGAATTGAAACATCTTTTGATAATTTTGACAACCTTTTCTTCACATCTTCGTTGAAATATATTGTATGATTGATGTTTGTTGGTTCATATCAAATAATTATAAAATAAAATAAATAAATAATCCATATAATTTATAGAAAAGTTTTTATGAATGAATGAGGACATTTTTAAAAGGTGGTGGATAAAATTGTAATTTTACTATTTAAAAATTTAATAAATGTAGTTTAAGTTGGTTTGCAAGTTGCAGGGAGCGGTGGGCCCCACTATGTTTCAAACTCAAAAAAGTAATGTGGGCCACCACAGCTTCGGCTGCGCCAAAATCCATCGTCAAAACGAATAAGGCTTTTCATTTTTTCTCTTTTGAAATTTAATAATGTGGGGCCCATACCCACGTGCTTCTAGACCTGAAATGCCAATTTTACCCCTACAATACCTCAAAACCACAAAACTGCCACCTATAAACGTGCGCATCTTGAAAACGTAATAATAATAATTTTTTTTTTTTTGTGAAATTCTAATGATTTATGACGTGAATAAAATTTTGGAGATAAAAATAAAAGTTCTAAATTAAATTAAATATAGGTTTACAATTACATAAAATGGAAATATAAATATTTAAAAAAAAAAAAAAAAAAAAACAGTAAATATGACGATTACGTCATCGTCATATCATTGTCCCGCCCATGTTGTTGCCTTTTGGCTTCGGCAACGACACTAGATTTTACCATCAGCGCCGCTTCGCTGATTCAAAACGACAACTTCCTATGTCGTTTTCGTTTGCCGTGTTTTTCCTTCTTCTACCGTTTCCTCCGCCAATTCCTGCCCTTGTTGCCGCCGCCGCCGCCGCCGCCGCCGCCTCCTCCACTCTGAATTTTAATAATTTAGAGGAAATTAAGAAAGGTTTTACGAGTATAATTATAATCTAGAGTACTACTAACCCCCATGGAGAAGCTTTGGAATGAGTTCACGTTGTTCATATCCGACGAGTTTCGCTTGTTGTTGCCGGAACTGGAACATTCGGAGTACGACGAGGACAATGAGGACGAGAAATATCTTGTCGGTGAATTCGGTCCCAAACCGTCCTCCTCCTCGTCATCGTCGAACATTTCTTGGAATAGTTCCTGAAGTTTCTCAAAACTTTCTTCTCCGTTCTCCTGTCGTTTTAATTTTGTCCAATAAAATCATTATAATTCTAATTTCTACCAAAAAGGATCGCAATTCCTAACATAATATTAGAATTATGTCTTTAACTTAGTCATGTCAATTTGTTTGAAGCCTCCATATACTTCAGAAGAGGCTATATGGTGTACTTTGTTTATGATTAATTTATAAGTAATATACGACCCATTTCCTTTCTCTTTTACTTGTCTCTCTCTTCTCATATTGATGTTAACGGACCCGAGCAAAGACAGAGACCCTTTACCGTTTTCGTTCCTGTCTCTATCTCCTTATTTGAAATCATACTCTTTTATGATTATGAGTTTAAACGGGAATTCTATAGCTGAAGTTAAATTGACGTCTCTACGATCAAAATTTGCTATAAAAAAAGAGGAAGGGGGCTTACGCTAGGCTTAGTTTGGTCCATCATGGCAACCATTTCGGTCAAGAAGTCACCCATATCCTGCAAATGAAAGTGAACCAAACAGAGTCTTAACATTTGAGGGATGATGGCCCCACCAATTTCCCTGACCCAAATTCAACGCTTCATTAGTTTCTACACTTAATTATTTTGTACTATGAACCAAACCCAAATTTAATTTTAATCAAATAAATAACCGAAGGTGCACCGTAGTTAAGCTGTGGAGGAGCTTACGTTATCATCATCATCACTGTCATAAACTCCAACGTCGTACAACAGCCGTTTGTTCGCGTCCGATAAAACTGTACAAAATCAATGCCTCGTAATAACAAAAAATAAAACGACAATTATTATTAAATAAATAAATTAAAATTAGTGAAATTACCAGAATAGGCTTGCTGTATAGCTTGGAATTTCTTCTTAGCTTCTTCCACGAACTTGGAATCTCTCAACGCCGAACACCGATCCGGATGCCATATCTAACACCGAACCAAACGAAAACCTCAAAAAAACTGATAGATCAAAGAATGAGAAGCTTAATTAATTACCATAGCAAGTTTCTTATACGCATTCCGAAGCTCCGCTTCGGTGCATTCCTTCTTCAGCCCCAAAACGGCATACAGATCGTCGTTTTTGTGATTCTCACCCGCCATATCTCTTCCTTCAAAACAGAGCTCAGGTTGGTTCGGTTTACAGAAATCCAAACCTGTTAAACGACGAATCGGAACGATCATTCATGGTGATGGCAGAGAACGACATGTCGAAAACGGAACTCTCAGGAGAAGAATCATAGGCGATGAAAGGCCATTGGCTTAGAGGCTCAGCTCAAGAACACTCCAGAACCATGGCCCTTTTATAGTTTTTTTTTTTTTTTTTTTTTTAAATATTTTTTGGGAATTAAATAATTAGAATGTGTGAAATATTGGGGTTTAGAGGAAGGGGGGATAAGGTGGAGATGTGCGGCTGAGATTGAATCTGAGAGTTGGATATTTTTATTTTTATGAATTAAATGTCTCCAGAAACTTCTGTTTTTACTGCCAAAAGGTCGCGTATTATTTATTTAATTATTTAATTTAAGGCATTAGTCCCAGTTGTGAATATGATGGATAATATAAGGAAGCCGCTTCGTGGGTCCCACTTGCAATTTGCCTCCGGGTTTTAGCTTTCGGTTAATCAACTTGCCACTTTACCATACAATAAAATAAATAATTAATTAATTAAATAAATAAATGGAACCTATCCATTTAAAATAAAATATAATAATTACATATAATTTTTTAAGCTAAATAATTAAATAATTATTGTTCGAGTAGTTTATTTAAAATTTTATTTTTAATATAAAAAGAAAGGAAAAAAAAAAAAGGGAAATGGAGTTTGTGGCGGTGAGCAGGACAAAAATAATATCTGAAAAGGAGAAGTGGAATAATGATATATATATATATATATATATATATATATATATATATATATATATATATATTTGGCAATGTTCGTAGAACAGCATTCCAGAAATAGGGGACAGGTATTTATTTTTATTTTTATTTAATTTAAAAATTAAAATTTAATTGGGAGAAGGAAAGGCCCAAAAAATGAGTCCAAAAGTAGAGGAAGAAGAAAGAAGAAGAAGTTGAGAGTCAGAAGAGAACCAAAAGTGGTCCATTTTATTAATGGTCTAATTTTGTAAGCCCACGTGAATTCACGTTCCAATGTCCTCCAACTCACGTGCCCGTTACTTTTCTACTCGTTCCCGATTAATAAAAATATCCATAAATTTTATATGTTCTTCTCTAAAACAAATTATGTTTAGTTTAAGATAAAAATAATTAAAATATTCTTAAACTAATTTTTAGGTTATTGTAATATATTTTACATAAAATTTTAAGAGTTATTTTTATAATTTTTTTAAAATATATTATTGTTAATACAAAAATTAACTATTCCTACTTCGTAAATTTGAAGATAGTATTTTCTTAATTTTTAAAGTTTTTTTTATTAATTTGAAGATATTACTAATTTTTTTAAAAATTCAAAAAGTGTTTCACATTAAAAAAAAAAACATATTATTTTGAAAATTTAAGAATATTTTCGAAATTTTTAAAAAGTTTAATAAAATTTTGAGGTAAAGGGTAAAGTGTAAGAGAGTTTTTATTAATTTAGGCTTTTTTTTTTATTATTTTATTTTAATATCCATTTTTAGATAGTGTACTCCTTTTTAATAAAACTTTTTTAATATTAAAAGTTTTTTCAGAAACATTTTACACTAACTATTATTTTTATTAATTATTATAAACATTCCCATTCCCCAAAACGACGTCGTACTATGTTTATAAATTATGCGGCATTGTGCGGTTGCTCTCAAACAAATTTGCAATTTCTACACTATTTATTTAAACTAAAAAAACAGACAATTATACAGTTTCCTTTTTAAAATATAACATATTATTATAAATAAAATTTAAAATTGAGTATCACCCGAATTTATGTTCAAAAGGGATAATATCATATCATGAAACGAGAGATATTTTTAATAAATATTGTCGACAAAAATATTAAAAATTTAAGGTCGGGTGTGTGAGGGTATTTCTGACCATGAGTAGCTGTCATGTTTAGTAACAAAATTGTACTGGATCTTATCCCTGCGCCATTCAACAGCTTTCATTCTCTCTAGTCATTTTCACACTCAAATTATGGTCTCAACACCAATCATAATTTTTCTCCAATTTTATAAAATCAATTAACTTTATATATTATTTTTTCCTATTTTCTTAATTTTTATTTTATTCTACATACATTTTAACTTTTGAGTTAAAAAAAAATATATATGAAGGAAGTAAATACGAGCAGTAAACAGTTTTTACTGTTCTACTCGTTCGTCAGTCCAAAGATAATAAATGGTTACTAAATGAGTGGTTGGATTATTCTATTTTTTAATTATTTTAAAAAATTATATTTATCTAAAATATATGTTAAATTAATAATATCAGCTTTAAATGTTAAATATTTTCAATATTTAAGGTTGGATTGGAACCTTATTTTTAAATTGGTTGGGTTGACTCGACCACTTGGAAAGTACCGGTGTTGCACCATTTTTTTTTATTTATTTCTTTTACTTGTTATTTCAATTTCTCCTCGCTCTTTTCTTCATTTCTTTTACAAATGGCAATCGCTTCTGCTTGCACGCTCACGTCTATCGCGTTCCTTCTCACGTGTCCGTACGGGCCCCGCCAGCCGTTCCGAGCACGTGCGTGCACCCACCGTCGCCTCGATCACACCTGCCGCCCGTTTCGAAGTATGGGCTCACCAGACATTTTCACACACCGCTGGACCCCTTTTCTTGTTGACTTGCCTGCTCTGATACCTCTCCATGCAGGACAACCATTAGAATTAGTAACCGTCGTGACAGTATTATGTAAAACATAATGTTACTTCACCTGCATAATGGTGTACGCGTTCGTACCCTCGTGATGAGAACTAAAAAATTGTAAATTCTCAGTCAACCTAATATTTTAGTTTTTCGAAACATCAAAGCCAACCCAACCGAAAAAAATCTAACTCGAGCCCGAGTTGTTTAGTTTTTCAAAAAATATTATCGTAAATTAAAATTCATGTCTTAGTGCGTATTTAATTTTGTATTGAAAAAAAAAATGCTTATTATAGGCCTATACTATATAAGGCATTAAATATGTTGGGCCGATTTTAATTTAATTGTACGGGCCTTAATGAGATCCAGGTTAGCCACAATACACAACCCATGGCCTCTAGTTCAACCTATGTCCTACAAAATATTAGATTTTTAATTATTTTTATTTTCAAATTGTAATAACTCTACCATTTTACAAGTTTTACACTAGTCTGCTTTGACTCATTATGTATCATCGTCAGCCTAAGAATTTTAAAACGTGTCTCAACTTCTCTATTGACATACTGCTTAATGTTTGACTCTGATACCATTTATAACAGTTAATTGTCTGTTACGTATCGCCGTCAGCCTCACGGTGTTAAAACACGAATACTAGAGAGAAGTTTCCACACCTTATAAAGACATTTTAGTTAAAAATTTAGGCTGAACACGAATTATGTTAGGTTAGTTGGGAAATTCTTTTGAACAAATTCGAAAACTTTAGGTCAATAATTCAAACAATCTCACTAAAGTTTACAATCCAATCTAACTCAATCTATCTTTCTATTCTCGAGTTGAGATTGGGTTGTTAAATTATTTTAAAAAAAAAAGATTTTCCGATACATATTATATTAATAATTAAAATCTTATAAAACTCAAATATTCATAATTTTCTTAATAATCTTAAAAGTAAGATAGAGTTCACGTGGATTGTAACCCTAAGTTGATGTTGGTTGGGTTTATCGGTTATTTGGGTTCTCGAGTTATATGATTACATTAGTCGATCCGTGCTTAGTTAACCAATTAAATAAATATATATTTATAAATAAATAGAGTATTATTAAATATATTGAGAAATAAATCCAATGGGCAAAAAAGGGTGTGGTTAGAGCACACGGTTTAAAGACCCATTCCGCTGCTGATTCCCAATTGGCCATTTTTAGGTTCAGACATCACATTACTGTGTTCACTGACCAGATTTGATCTCTCACAATTCCGTTTATATTATTAAATTCAATAAAATTAATTTAAAAAATAAACTATGATGTGTCAGCGTCGCACACGATTACTCCCACCGCAAATTTCAAAAGCTGGTAACCACGTGACACTCGAATAAAAGAGAAGTACATAAATGAATCGATGTCACATTCAAATGAAAGAGAAATACTCTTTCCTATTCGATGACTCGATTATAAGAATTACAAAAGTTCGTTAAACGATTTGCTCGGAGAAGCAGAGAAATGTTGATGCTATCAGGTACCGAATTCGAATTTTGGACATGGATCATTAAAAGTTCGTGGCTTGTTTCATTGTAATTTTCTTATAATGCGTAGCTATCGTTTAAATCCATCTCGAATTTAGTTTTGGTATATCTTTAATTTCAAGTATAAAGCTTTATTGATGGCTCTCCTCGTTAATAGTAATCTTGTAAATTAAGTTTCATTTTAATTATGTATAATATCTTCTCGAAAATTGTAATAGTTTAACGGTAATTATATGTATTCATAATCGTTTTTTAAAATAAATAAAAACAGACGTTTTGAATTAGACAAACGTGTAAATGAGGGTGAATTTTGTCATTTATTAAATTTCTCGTATTATAATAATTATAAATTGATACATAAATTTAAAATTATGATCACTTCTTAATTTAAAAGCAAAGTTGAAAAGGTAATTAATGTACATAATTAACAAAGTAATTAAGGTAATTAAGACATTCGATAATCCTGCTTTAATTTTTATAGACCAACGTAGGTTCGTTCAAACTGTTTTGTCTTTACATCTAAGTCAACAAACATAAAAATTATGTTTGAGCCATTTGTAACAGCTCAAACTCATTGCTAGTAGATATTGTCCGTTTTTTACCAGTTAAGTATTGTCGTCAGTCTCACGGTTTTAAAACACGTTTCTTAAGGAGAGATTTCAATACCCTTATAAGGAATATTTCGTTATTCTCTCCAACCAATGTGAGATCTCACAATCTACCCCCTCAGAGCTGAGCGTCCTCACTGGCACACCGCCTGGTGTCTAACTTTGATATCATTTGTAACAATCCAAGCCCATCAGTAGATATTGTTTGTTTTGTCCCGTTACGTATCATCGTCACTCTCACAGTTTTAAAACGCGTCTACTAGGGAGAGGTTTCCACACTCTTATAAGGAATGTTTCGTTCTCCTCTCCAACAAATGTGGGATCTCACAATCCACCCATTTAGAGCCCAACGTCCTCGCTGGCACACCGCCTGGTGTCTAGCTCTAATATAATTTGTAACAGTTCAAGCCCACTATTAGCAGATATTGTTTGTTTTGACCTGTTACGTATCGTCATCAGCCTCACGATTTTAAAAGGCATCTACTAAAGAGAGGTTTCCACACCCTTATAAGGAATGTTTCGTTCTCCTCTCCAACAAATGTGGGTCCACAATCCACCCTTCTAGGGCCCAACATCCTTGCTGGCACACCACCCGGTGTCTGACTTTAATATCATTTATAACATTCCAAGCCCACCGCTAGCAAATATTGTTTGCTTTGACTTGTTACGTATCATCATCAGCCTCACAGTTTTAAAACTTGTCTTCTAGGGAGAGGTTTCCACACCCTTATAAAAAATGTTTCGTTCTACTCTCCAACCAACGTGGGATCTCACAATCCACTCTCCTAGAACCAGCGTCCTCGTGTACCAAGACGTAAAGCACCACGACAAAAATTTAATTTATGTATATAAACGAGTTCGTTGTAAAGTTATTTTTGCATTATTTTTAAGCTAATCTCCTTTGAAATAATTTTAATTGGAGAAGAATCTCCAACTTGATTGATGGAGGATTTTGAAGATAGTGACTGAAAAAGAATTTTCTACCTTTGACCTAAAAATTTAATACATTTATAACATAATTAACTTTTTATTCGTAAAGAAAACAAAAAACACACAAAGAGTTGACTAAAAATGTAACTCTAACTTTGACCAACATTATAAAAATGGAAATATGAAAAATTAAATGAAATTAATGCATTTATGATGACCTCTTAAGTCAATAATGTAAATTTAACTTTTGTTTCAAAATAATAATAATAATTGATTTGTAACTATTTATTGTCAATCAGGGATTTCTCATTAAAAAAAAAAAAAAAACAATTACCTTAAAAAGATAAATCATATTTTAAATTACTCGAAAAATAATTTATAAAATTGTCACGAGACAAACTCATACATTAAGTAAGTGTGTTCATGACCCGATAATCCGAACAACTTAGACTAATCAACTCAAATTATAAAAGTTGGGTTGGGTTAGTTTTATTTTCGGTTTGCTTTATCGGGTCAATCTGACTAACTCGATCGACTCGAAAATAGGGTTTACAACCCAACATAACCCTACTCGTAAGATTGTTATGAAAATTAAAAATATTTGGCATTTTGTTGACTGATGAATGTTTGATATTTGAACTGGAAGAAAATTTAGTTATTAATATTACATGTATTATGGATAAGTAGGATTTTAAAAATAATTAAAAAAATGAGTCATCCGACAACCTTATTCAAGTCATCGAGTCATCGACTAATTTTATATATTTAATTTTAATTCCCTAGAAATCAAAATTAAAATTGAAATGTTTTAATATTATTTATATGTAAAGTCGAGTCGTTAATCAACCGAATAATTTAACGCTAAATTGATTGAAATAATTTAAATAGATATTTATGTATTTTTTTTTAAATTCTTCACAAAAGTCCAAGTTCACCTATTGGTTGGATAGAGTTCATTTAATTATTTAATTTTAATAAAAAAAAAATTAAATAAATAAAATAATAGAAACACGACAACAAAAACCAAGAATTAAGATTAAATGATGTAAGTAGCAATGTTTAATTATATTGTTTAATTAATCATGATTAATTATTATAAAATTAAAATGAAAAAAATAAAATAAGATAGACATAGTTGAATATTGTCGCAACATTATTAATGTTCGGTTACGAAAACTATATGTTAAAATAAAATGGGANATTCAACGAGTTCCTCCGTCGACCCCAATTGGGTTGCGGCATTTTCCAACATCCACAACAAATGTTCAAACATGACCACTTCACAAGAGACGACCACAGCACCGTCATTGTCAGACGCTGACTTATCAACCAACTCTTGAAATAGAGGGTGTGCTATGACATCTAAGCTGACGAAATACGGACGTCGAGACTTACCGACGTAGACTGTGTGAAGCTCCTTAGAGATGTCCTCGACGATATTGGCACCGTCGCTCACGGCAGCAACCGACACGGAGCTAGAGCTCCGACCGAGCTTGGAGATCGAGGGCCATCGTTTAATGGCGGACTTGAGCTTGGTGAGAGTTCCTCCAGCTTTGACCATGGCTTGAAATTGTAGAGAGAGAGAGAGGGTTAGAGGAGGGTGAGGGAAAGAGAAGGGGAAGCTTCGTTATATAAAACAATGGAAAATTGGAAGAAGAGAAGAAGAGCTACGTGCATGGCCCACGCATTTTTTTGGTAAATATAAAACGCCAAAATATTAAATTAAAAAAAGAAAAATAAATTATCTTTTAATTTAAATTTAAATATTTATTACAAAATATTCCATTTTAATTAATTAATTACATATAATTAGAATTACGACATAATCATCCGCATACGTACCAGGTTTCGACGCGTGCAATGTTTCCACTTTCACCAACTTTATTAATAAATTAAAAAAATAGCTATAAATTTCATATTTTATCTAAAAAAAAATATTCCATTGAATTTTAATTTTTTTTTTATAAACGAAAATTTTCAAAAATTCATTTACGTCGTTATTATATTTTAAAAAATACTCGTAAAATTTTAAAAGTATTATTAACGCCCCTTTTACCTTTATTAACAAAAATTAAAAATTTATTTTGTCGATATATAAATTATTTATAAATGTTTTAATATTACACCTAAAAGTTCATTGGTATTTTTGAAATAAAATATTAACGATTTTCAACCAAAACTAACGGTAAGAATTTTTTTTAATATTTTTGAAACCTTATATAAAGCCGGTATTTTTATTAATTTATATTATATAGACAAATTGCTTTGATTATTGATATTAAGCGAGTTCTTAACTACCGTTTATTTAATCTTTATAATTTATAAATCATAATTTAATTTTAATGATCTAATCAATGTTAACTGTGTAATACATATTTTTTTGATTAATTTTATTTTCTACAGTTTAAATTACAAATGTTCATATGATACGATGACTCGAACAATTCGAACTATTAAATTTAAGTCGAGTTCAAAACTAATTTAAACGTAATTTTCACAAAAATAGGGGGTGAAAGGAGAAAGTTAGGAAGATTAGGAGGACTAAATTGAAAAAAAAAGAAAATTTATTTAGAGAGAGAAAAAATGGGGGAAAAGAAAAAGGGATAAGAGAGGGAAAATGCCAGTGAAGACACAGTTGGCGTTGAAAGGGCATTAAAAACATAAAGGGATTATTATATTATATTATATTAACAAATATTTAAGCATATCAAAATGTCAGAAAAAGGAATCGTGCAAAAAATAAAAATAATAATTTCTTTTTTTTTTTAAATTCAAATAAAAATAGAAATTAAATAATTGGTAATCTGCGAATGCCATCCAGCTTTTAAAAATACGTTTTTGATTTTTAAAAAAAAAAAGAAAAAGAAAAAGAAAATATTTATTTATTTATTTAATTTTTTGTGTTTTGTTATTTGCCTCCTCAGCTTTTCATTTTTCCAACCAAACATCTTTAAAATCCATAGTCTTTTTTCTTGTCTTGTCTCAGTAACACATTAGTGTCTCTTTCAACCTTTAATGAATATGGGATCTTTCTCCTAATTATTGGCATTTACCGGTCAACCCCTTGGTCAATTTTACTACCACACATCAAAATTCAATGTAATATTGCCTTCTCGAGGTTGCGTTCCTCTAACCATACAGTGCCGGGCCGATACCGAAAGAAGAAAGTAATGGTGTTAGTGTAATAGTCCAAACCCACCACTAGCAAATATTGTTCTCTTTTGAGGATGCTTACAAAGAATGCTTTGTTCTCTTTTCCAACTGATGTAAGATCTCACAATCTATCGCTTTCGAGGCCCAGCGTCTTCATTGGCACTCGACCCTCTCTCCAATCGATGTGGGAACTCATAGTCGGTCTTTTTATGTTTTCTGCACTCTTATAAAAATTGTTTTGTTCTTCTCCTCAACCAATATGGGATCTCACAATCCACCCCTTACAGGGCCCAACATCCTCGCTGGCACCCGTTCCCTTCTCTAATCGATGTGGGATTTCACTTCTCCCCTGTGGGTCTACCCCCTTACAGGGCCCAGTATCCTCGTTGGCACTCGTTCCCTTCTCTAATCGATGTGGGATCTTACTTCTCCCCAGTGGGTCTACCCCCTTACAGGGCCCAACGTCCTCGTTGACACTCGTTCTCTTCTCTAATCGATGTGGGTCTACCCCCTTACAGGGCCCAGTGTCCTTGCTAGCACTCGTTCCCTTCTCCAATCAATGTGGTGGGTCTTTCCGTGTTACTGCATTTTAGATCGTTTTGTTCATCATTCGGAAGAATTTCAAACGCTTTCTAGTGCGTGGGACACAAGTACACACTCGTTCCTTCAACATTTGACAGGTCCTAAACCCAACACTATTCACTTACGTACTTACGCGTTGTATCACTGACATAACGATAAGATCGATAAGATTTCAGTTCCGTGTAAATTTCAAACAAAAAAACTCGAATTCTCAGCTCCATAGCTAATCATAGAGAGCTGCCTGTCACTCCAATACAAAAGACATTGGATGGTCCAAATGAAGACGACAGAAAAATGAACAAAAACAGAAAAACTTGAAAGGATCTATAAGAGTAATCTGTGACAAGTTGTTATCCAATATACAATGTTGTAAACTCCTCGCTTTCCTTTTAAGCTTTTCCTTTGTTTTCTTTTGGTAGCTACCTAACAAAAGCCTTCTAGTCCTTATTCTGTGTTTGGTGAACCAACTTTACAGCTCGGTCCCAATACAATAGATTGGATCGTTTCGGTTCAATCATTGCACTAATTATCATATCGAAACAACAACGATATCGAACCCATATATAATCAGAGATTGCAGCTCAGAATCTTGTAGATTGATCAATCAGTAATATGGGGTTCATGAATATGATAGAAACAAACAAAAACTTCACCATGATCTTTAGGATGTGCACACAAGTTGAGACAAAGTGGATTAAATATAATTTTGAAAGAGAATTGTTTAGAGAACCTGATGTTGGAAGCCAACACCCCCACATGGTGTTGTTGTTGATTCTTGTGTCGATTCGAGCCGAAATGAATGTAAACAATGCTCGTTTCTGTCGTTTTTTTGTTTACCAACCGAACCCAATCTCTCCTCCTCTTCCTTGCCCTCGAGTTTGGCTTCGACTTCGTCTTCTCTTTAGTAGACTTGTTTTTATGAACACCGTGCTCGTAATCTTCGAGGCTTGCAAATGATGGTGCTTTTGTTTTCCGCTCTTTGTCCTATGTTGTCGTCACTGCTAATCACTGATATTATGAACCAAGTCTTTGTTGTCTTCATTGGCAACTCGATCCAAGTCATTGTAGTCGTAGTCACCGTCTCGATTTCTTCATTTTCAGTCTCATCCCCACCAACCATGTCAATGTCGAACAGATCTTCGGCAGCATTGTCGTTGTCGTCAGCCTCACCGACCAAATCATCAACAGCCTCCTCTTTTTCTTCTTCGTTTTCTTTGAGGAGTTCATGTATAAAACCTGTGGAACACAAGATCTTTTGGGGGCACATCCTCTTCAGCTAATGTATTTCTGGTCCAATTAAATGGTTGTTCATGTCAAGCTGATACAAACAAAATATGAGTCAGCTACCTAATTCAGATAACGTTTGTGCAGTTGCTCAAAAGAAAAAACGAACACGAAAACGTCACGGGCAAAAGATTGTATAACGAACAAAAAAGAATAAGTGATAACCATCAATAATTCAGTTCCAAAATAAAACGAAAACTGGGCTTGCCTTTGAAGAGTTCATAGCAGCTGGAAGGTAATAACTCCGGAGTACAGAGCATGCAAGAAGCGGTCACTAACAACTTGATTCTTGGATGATACTTTATGAGATGGATTATGACTCGAGTTCTGAGACAATTGGATCATTATCCATAAAGAATGCAAAACAAGCCCTATCAGAACTTCGAATCATAATCCATCTCATAATCAATCATCCAAGCTGGTCTGTTTCTTGTTCTTGGATTTCTTTGATTGTAATCATGATCTTCGGTTTCCAAAATCTAATAAAGATTATAGTTAACTAATTTGCTTCACAATCTTATATAAAAAGTTACAGCAAAGGGGTCTGAGCTAAGGTCTTCCATAAACAATTTCAAAGAGTATGGGAAGTAAAATATACATACAACGTGATACTTGGCTCGTGAATTACCACAGCCTATACAAAAGAATGAGTGAAAAACATGGAGAAGATTATGTAAAAAAGCTTTATATAAGAACCGAATCAAGGTAATGCAAGGTGGAGTGAACCGAAAAGCTCGGAACGGACCAATCTTCCGTACCGCCTGGAAGAGCTATTTATGTGGTCTCACTTGAATTTTGCCACCATCTGAAATGTGCGGATAGGTTTCCACACCCTTATAAAGGTGTTTCGTTCTCCTCCCCAACCAATGTGGGATCTCACAATCCACCCCTCTTCAAGACCCAGCGTCCTCGTTGGCACTCATTCCCTTCTCCAATCGATGTGAGACCTCCCATTCCACCCCCTTCGAGACCCAGCGTCCTTGCTGGCACACCGTCTCTTGTCTACCCCCCTTTGGGGCTTAGCCTCCTTGCGGGCACATCACCCGATATCTAGCTCTGATACCATTTATAATAGCCCAAGCCCACCACTAGCATATATTGTCCTTTTTGGGCTTTCCCTTTTGGGCTTCCTCTCAAGGTTTGCTAGGGAGAGGTTTCCACACCCTTATAAAGGGTGTTTCGTTCTCCTCTTCAACCAATGTGGGATCTTGTATTAACAAACAAGAATGAGGCGTCCCACTCATAAATATATTGAAGTGCAAAGTACCTTTGCTTCAAGCATTCCTCCCAATACCAAAATAGTAAGAGAGAGTGTCCATCTTTTGTATCAGGAAGATGATTAAACGGCCGTTGTAGTAAACTGTTCAGTTTCCGATCAGGCAACAAACTGAAACGAGGAAGTAAGAGTTAAGTTTACGTTACGATAAGCTAACCCGAAAACTAAAATGTCACTACTCTACTGTACAACAGATACCACAATTTAGAGATGCCACCTTGAGATGAAAAGTTCCATCAACGCTTCAAAGCCTGTCAATGCATGGCACTTCCCTACTTTCTATGTGACCATCTCTTTAAGAACCAAAAACTACTGTTTCAGAACAAAATATGGTGTCCAAGGAACCATCAAAGCCTCCCCCATTGAGTTAACTAAAATAACCCGTTTCATTGTGAAACAACAGATTACATAATCATAACTCTTCTTCTTCATCTGTCAGTCTAACAATCCAAGATTGCTTATACAATGTCTGTGAGATCCCACATCGGTTGTGGAGGAGAACAAAACACTATTTATAAGCGTGTGAAAACCTTTTCCCTAGGAGACGCGTTTAAAAAACCTTGAGGGGAAACCTAAAAAGAACAATATCTGCTAGCGGTGGGCCTGGGCCGTTACAAATGGTATCAGAGCCAGACACCGGGCGATGTGTCGGTGAGGAGGCTGTTCCCCGAAAGGGGTAGACATGAGACGGTGTGCCAATAAGGACGCTAGGCCCCGAAGGAGGTGAATTTGGTAAGGGTCCCACATCGATTGGAGAAAAGAACGAGACGCTGGGCCCTGAAGGGGGGTGGATTGTGAGATCCCATATGAGGAGAACCAAACACCCTTTATAAGCGTGTGGAAACCTTTCCCTGGGAAACCCAAATAGGACAATATTTGCTGGTGGTGGGCTTGGGCCGTTGCAATGTCTATGGCTGTTAGGGATAATAGTTTTGGGTTCTTGACATTGGCTCTTCTAGACAAGCCTACATTTTGCTTGTCTATCAAACCCAAACAGACGTTTAAACAATAAACATTAGTCAATATCAAGCTACAAATATAAAACTTCAAAAACAAGCAATTCAAATGCTTCTCTATAATGAAAATGAATGTCCATGATGCAAAAAAACAAGAACAACTAAGACATTAGGCCATAAGAAGGCAAAAAAGTTGTAACTTACAGCATGCTCAATGAAGAAAAAACATGAAAAACCCAACAAGCTTATCATAAAATGTAACAAAATTACCCTAAAATTTACCTAACAATGAATCAAGTGATCTCAAATTGGTAAATGGATTATCTCCCACCATGACTGAAAATGCCGAAACCTTATCGGCCGTTCCTTACTTTTGGGATTGAGAGCTTCTGGATTCTAGGTTTTGGTGGGTTCTTGCTCTGGAGTTCGTTTAGGTTTTTTTTGGGTGTTTGATTGGCTTGAGAGGGCCTTGTTTGCGAAAATCGACATCGTTGAACCCTGAAGATGGGGTTGAAGAAGGGAAAGGTAACTATGTTGGCTTTGGGAGTATCGATGTCGTCCATGTTGGGTTTAGAAGCCGCCATTGTTGCAGAGCTCCAGAAGTTCTTCGCGGCGACGGGGCTTTAGCAAGCTCAGGGCAAATGGTGTTTAGTCTTGAAACCCATTGGATGGCCCGCTTTAGCCTAAAATTGGGCCTAAAGTTCGGCCCATTGAATGGTTTAAAAGTTCTTATTTTTAGAATTTATTTATTTATTTTTTAAATACGGAAATGTGTAACTCACTGCTATAAATACCGGTGTAAAAGAGAAAAGCGCGGTGCGCCACTTTAACCAGCGCGTAACCAGTGCGATCGTGCGCCTCGCTGCACGAGAACGGCGACTTCCTAAGGGATCGCAGCAGTAATGACGGTATGATTCATCTGTTAGTTCTATTATTTTAGGATCATTTTCACATCGCGATCTGATTATTGATTAACTTCTATGGAAATCTGGAATTCCAAGGCGATTTTTCTGTTTTCGTTCTTGCTTAGTTGTGGATTTTGGCTGAATGTAGTGTAGGAATCATAGATTGTTTGTTTACGCATTTCTTTGTTCGTCAAATTTGGATGCATTGCTAGATCTGATGTGAAGGATTTTCAAGTATCAACTGAATGTGATTGTTAACATTTTTTTCATTGTATTCGCGCATCGGAAGACTGTTTTTCAATCTTCAACAATTTTTTTAATGTATTATCTGTTCACAAGAGTCCTATTATCAATCATGATATGAAGAACTCTCGAGTGATGTGGTCATATCAGGTCACAGAGTTGATGATATCAACAAAAATTTCGATTCGCACAGAATCAGTTTTAAGTTAAGCTGCTGCGATTTTGTAATTTGTGTTTGTTCAAGAAAATGAGTTTCGACGACATGCAGTTAACTTTTAATCTGTAGATATGCAATTGACAAATGAATTTTAGAAGATAGACCAACTCATTTTATTTATAGGATAATCAGAACAGGAGTACAATAGAAAATCCATCCATCTAAGTTTTTCTGTCTAAAAGGCTGGATATCTAAAAGGCTGGATATGAACGAATACTACTTCTATTGGTATGAGGCATTTTGGAAACCTCAAAGTCATGAGACCTTATATTCAAAGTGGACAATATTATACCATTGTGGAGAATTGTGTTCATCTAGCATAAGAAAGCTCATAAAATCTAAAGCTAAGTTTATTATCGGGCAAGGTTCTTATGATCTACCGTTTAATTTCTTTCATCGAATATATACCAGAAGAATCACAAGCAATGTTCAATATAAGCATAATTTTGTTTTTGTTTCATTCAAGTTGTTTATGGATAGACTCAATCTCGAATCAATAACTAGATTACTCTACAAAAACGTCAAGAATGAAGGTTTAACGAAGGTAGAAAACTAATGTAGAGTTTTAAATGAATAAATTCAGATGACATAAATAATTCATAGAGAGAATTTTTTAAAAGTAAGATTAAAATCAAAATTAATATATATATATATATATATATATATTATTTTCATAGAAGAATTAATAATTACATCAAAATATATGAATGAAAACCTTATTAATTATACAATTTTTAATTCCACATTATATTTAATATAATCTTAATAAATACGAAACTATTTTGTTTTTTAATTTAACTAGAATGAGAATTTGAATTTAAAAGATCTTTTAATACAGTTTACATAAAAATTATTTTATCATACCATAATCATTTTTCCTTTTCCCCATATACAAACACGTTGATGGGTGATTTAAAAAAAATTAACTAATTATGTTATTTTAAAAATAAAAACTTGAAAGAAATCTAAATAGATAATTATAGCAATTTAAATATATAAACAAGTATGGATTAAATCTAAACATATATTTATTTCAAAAAATAACAACATTTATTCAATTTTATTTTGCAACGGTCAATTTTGTTTTGAGTTAAAATTTAATAAATTTGTAAAAGTAATTATAAAAATAATAACAATGAAACAAATTAATTATTATTATTATTATTATTATTATTTTCATTAGATTTGAACTTTAAAATATGCATTTTGCTTATTTAAAATTGTTGATCTTGAACACACATCAAAATATATGAAGATTATGCATTGGTAGAGAACAAAAATAACCTGGTTTTTCTCTGTCTTAATGCAATCCTGTTGCCCCATTAATGGTGGGCTTCAGGAGGATTTGCTGTGATGAACCTGCAGCAGCATATATAAGAATCCAGAGAACCCTTCTTCTAAAGATGAAAAATTTACCTTATTTTTTTCACAGAATTATACATGATCTGATGATATTTGTTTTCACAAACAGGGGGATTGAAGAGACACTATGATGTATCTGCAATTGTTAATTTGGGAGATATCCAATGGAATAATAGATTTGCCTACAAATATTTACAATGTGAAAACTATAAGAATCAAGAACCTGGAGTGAGTTATTCATTCTGTGTGTGTGGCTCCCCTCCAGATACAAAGTTAGCTCTTCAAACTCTTATTCTTCATCTTCTAGCTTTTCTTTGGCAGAGCTCTCTACAGTCCGTTAATGGCTGCTGCTGGCTACTCACAGATGACCTGAACATCAAAATTTGCTGCACAATACAAACTATGCCTCTCTCTCTCTCTCTCTCTCTCTCTCTCTCTCTCTCTCTCTCTCTNCCCAGATATCTTACCGTCCTTCATTTATTGCCTCACCGAGCTGACTGATAATGTTATTTTGTTCACTTTTGGCTACAGAAACTACACCCTTTGGATGTAATTTCTCCGATGAAAGAAGTCAATGTTGATTAGTAACTTCGAGTAAGCTTCACCAGAAGAGCATCCCACCATGGCTGACCCAGTCGACAAAATGATCGGAGTATTCAGTGACGATATCGTCACGACTAAGGTCAGTTCCAGACCGTTCTTTTACCTAAACAAGACAGATTAGTAGATGCTTAATTAGTTTGGATTTGCAGTATGGCGTGATAATGATGATCATAGAGAAAGTAGGGATTAAATATTGTAGATGAACACGTGATTTTCTACACCAAGAGTGATGATGCAAGGATTGCCGGGAGATCTCGTCTTATTTCCTTGTTTTTTGATTGGGAAGAATTGTATCAAATTCGATGAAATTGATTTCCATCCTCTGATAAAAGCATATAGAATTGATTTTTCAAGAACCAAACGAGTGAGAGTAAATAAACTACTAACCTTTGAGCTTGATCCAGACTCACTTGCAGACGAGATAAAGTCAATCTTCATCTCACTTGCAACATTTTCCGATGAAAGACTGGTGACAGACCTATCAACCACGTACAATAATCAGTAAACAGATCCCTCTAAGCGTAAAAGTAACCAAAATCTACAGAAGGCAATGAAAACCAGCAAAAATCAAAGGGTGATTCAATTCTGTCAGATTATTCATTGTTTCTTGGAAATCAAGCCTTCAAATGTCAGAATCCTAGCGACTTTGAGAACTGAGAGGAAAGCAAAAGCTATAAGAATGCACAACAATACAAATACCTTTCACACAACTCATCTTCACAAGAATTCCCAGATGAAGAAATCCAGTCCATATCCAGAAAATTAGAGCAGCTGCATGAATCCCCATGCTCATCGTGGCAAATATGATCAAGCATTTGATCATCCTGCATGTTTTCCTGTAGTTGTCTAGTACACACAGAGGGAGTATACCTATGACAAAGACCAATTTTTTTTTTAGGATAATTACATTTTTTGTTATCACACACCATTGTATTAAATCCAACAATGTAAGAAGGAAAACCATAGGAAATGTGATGTTGACAGACCTGCAAAGAGATATATCCTCGCAAGTTGAGACCTCTGGTGCAGACTCTGAGAAGCCTTTAGTACATCCTTCGTTCAAATGAGGAGAGGGCCTGCTGCTTCCGTCATGTGTATTCAACACATCAGACTCACTCTGACCAAGTATATTGCCATCTGATAGTGATCTTTTAAAAGATGTCCTTCAGGAGGGTGAAAATCCCATTTAAGAATTCTAAGTACCATTCAATTCTTTAACAAATTATAACAAAGATAACATAGAGTGCGTTCTTTTATTTGTCATCTCTCATTTTATGCTACACATGATATGCTCTCTGCAGAATGTCTATTAAATTCATATTGCATAAATATGTACCTGAAATTATCATCAATAAGATCAGTAACGCGCTTGCCTAGATCATAATGTTGGTCAGAGTCTAATTCCCACAAAGCTGGCTTTCCCAGCTGTGGCTGATAGTAACCTAAGAACCTGAGGAAATACATGTCAAATAGTTCGTCATTTCTTCCCGGTGCAAAGTTTATAAAACATGCGAACACTATATGAATCTCTGACTTACACGTTAATGGCCCGTTGTTTCTCAGCATCTAGGTATGCATTGTTGCAATAACGTTGTAGTGTTCTGAAAAACTCCTGAGACTGTGTTGCAGCTTTCCATTGGCCTCTCCTCTCGGAAAATATCTGTTGGGTGTGAATTAAAAAATATGTGGATAACGACCAACTCACAGTGGCAATACACAAGCATGAATGGAATAGGACATGCTAAAGCCTATTTATTAGGGAGTTCACAACCAAAAAATATGAATGGTCTTCTAAACATTTTTATCAATACTGCCACGAACAAATGGGGCGTAAAGATCCATACATTAGGGAATCACATGATAACACCGTAAGTATTAGCCAATTTCTACCCAGTATAATAGAACTTTCTCTTCTCTTTTCCTATCTAAATCAGGATTTCAAGTTGACCAACTCAAATATGACTATATAGCTGTAACTAAACAACTTGTTAAAGAAACATAATTGATACGTGACTAAGATTCTTCATTCTAATAAAAAATTATAGAAGCCTGTATGATCCATATAGAGGTACCTTATTATGTGCTGCAGAGCCACCATATTGTAATGCAAGGGTGTCACCCATGTTCTCATAAGCCCGCATCAACTCCTCCGCCAAAGGGTTATCCAGGTCCATTTTGGGGGAATCAGTAAGCCCTAACGTATGTAATTGACGTCCTAAAGCAACTAGCCCATAGGCATATTGGGCAACGTTTGTCCGATCTAAACAGTCTATACAATTGGTCCTTAGGACACCGTTTTGAAACATCGCAACTGGATGATTTTCAAGTATACCATTGCCATACGCCCTACTACCAACATCTTTTTCTGGGCTTTCTTCATTTTCTTCTTCTGTGGATAGGTTCTCCATGGAAGAATCAGTACCCTGATTTTTCCTGATTCATTCAAAACATAGGCAATGTTGGTCAATCATACTATGCAAAATGGGGCAATAAACTAGTAACCATCCTTACATCCAAATTGGCAAGTACGAGCAAATAAGCTTCATGCACCTAATAAACCACTGTGTAAAACTTACTTGAAGTAGGTCCAGCTTAAAAGCTCCTCTGAGCTTGAATTGGATGCTATTTGACAGTAGAAGATGCCAGTTAAGTTCAATGCATATGTAGCAACCCTACCAAGCTGCATCAAAACATTGGAAGCTTTGCTGCAGAGAGAGTTCGCAGAAAAATCATAATCACACATAATTAATCAGTTTCAATAGAATATCGTTACTGCCAAGTATAGAATGGCTATAATACCTTTTCGCATGCTTGTTCAAATCCCAATGGAGAAATCTTAGGCGGTTCTCTGCAGGTAAACTTTTGTTTATATGTCTTATAGCATTTGCAAACTCAGCACGGAGGATACCTTCTCGTGGCTTCTTCTCGCGCGTCTATTTCACGAATGATTTTAAATAGTGTCAAGAGAATTGAGTAAAACTATTGAAAGAAAAAAGTAGACTAAAAGATCGAATAACAAGGCCTGGGAAACATAAACACCGAATGCAGTAACTTAGCATCGAACATGAAAACAAAATTATTGATAGGAAATACCTTAATCAAATTCAATATAATTATTGGATTCCCATATCTCAAAACAAGATTCTCAAAATGTAGTCTTGTGGCTTCGTAATTCGGGTCCTTCTTTAACACTGGAAGGAAAAAGAGATTGCAGCGACGGATTAGAGAAGTTACCAATGAAAGATACAACTAACAACGTAAACATGTTACAATCATACATATGATGTCAGGCCTAATATTCAGCCGTGAGGTTTCTTGGGACCAAAATAAGGGGATCGATCCTCGATTCTGCACAACTGAACTTATTCGAGTCTGTCGACCATCGGAAGCATCTTCGAAAACAATCTGTTCTGTCTCAACATCATTAGCTACTCTTCCCTTCTCGTTAACGCCTCTTTTTAGAAATCTTCACCAAATAACAGAACAACAAAATATAATATGGCTTGCAAGAAAATGTATAATCCGCAGCACATACAGACACAATTCCATAACAATTGCCTAAAAGACAATTGGATATAGAGGAAAGATGGTTAATCCTAGGATCTAAGAGATCAAGATAGAAGATGAATCCTGCTTGGTTGGAGGTGCACAACACGAGAATTGTAGTCAGATTACGACCAAAAAAGTCAAATATGAACAATTTCATGAACTTAATCTTATTGCACGTGTGCATGAATGCAATAGTATATACCTTGTACCAGCATAATGACGTGATCGTCTAGCAATGAGTGTCAACTTGAAATCTTTGCCAGACAGAGAAAGATCAACCTGGACAAGTAAAGCACAAAGTATTCATTGTCTAAACACATCTGATGTTGCATTAAAATGCTATGAAACCTGCACAAGAGCTCGATAGAGAATGTGACAAGAATAATGCACAAAAAATGCAGTCAGAGTAGAAGATGAGCACAATTATAAAACTAAAATATGAACAAGCAAAGGCCCTTCAATCCCTCATGGTAACAGTAACGGCTGCTAGCTACACAATAGTCCCCTTCCCATTACAAGTTACAGAAAGCAAAAATCTTTTACTTATGTAAAGTACCCAATAATGTGCAATATCCATAAATAAAAAATGCATACCTGCTTAAAGAAACCATACACTAAGGCAACAGTCCAGATGGTATTGTTGAGAGTGTTCCGGATTCCACGAGTTAAGAACTCGTTCCAGACAAACGTTGTATCATAAAGCAAATGTCCTGTCTTATTATCACAAATGTTCTTTTGGAGGCAACGCATGACATTGTATGAGTAGCTGAAAAAGAAGTCTTTCCTAAGATCCACAGTGCGTAAGAGCTTCTTGTATCTAAATCAATAAGAAGGAGACAATAAGAAACATATTAGCTTCAAATTAACAAAATAAATTATAAATTTGATGAAAGAGAAAATGGAAAAGACGAAATTATTAAAAATGCTAAACCACAAAGAAGAAGGAAAGTAACTTTCCCCAATCAAACCATACTACCTTGTGTTAATTCCACAAGTAATATAAACATCACATCCTGGTAACTGGCAATTAATAAAAGGTACTTCCTTTTATATAAAACTTCTAAAAATAAGGATATACATAGAGAGCGATAATCATACTACTAACTTATAATACGAAAGATCCACTTATGCTCCAAAAGAAAGAAGAGGGGAAAAGAAAGAGAAATATGGCATCATTTGTACAAGAAATTGAATCAGTAACTTTACACCGAAGGGTGAATCGACAAAATAAACTACAAATATATTACCTCCACGGTGTAGAACTCAACTATTCCTAACAAATGACAAATAAAAGAATTAATTCCCAAAGTTCAATTGTAAATGTGATCAGAAGAATATAGAACAACAAAAATCTAATTGAAATACATATGGACACTATTTCTGAAAGCTAACCCTTAGGTCTCCTTAAGAACCAAGGACATATTACATTTACATGAAAATTGGACTAAAGACCTGTTTTCACCCTTAGAAATATCCAAATTGGACCGGGCAGTAGAATTTGGAATTGGAATCATTTCGCTCTTCGTAATTGCATAAATTGCATGGCCGCAGATAGTTCCAATCTTTCTTCGCTTTGTTATCAATAACATGTAATGCGGTCCCAAAAACTTGATGATACCTGTAACGGGAGAAACCATAAAGTTCTGAAGAAAGAAGACCGAAAAATGTGCATGAACAACACATGTCGATAACATACCAACAATTCCATAACAAGTGGTCACAAATTTGAGCCCACCCGTTAACTTGTTTCCTTCGTTTATTCGTTTCAGCAGGTCAAAACACTCATTATCCGTGTATACGGTAGAATCTTCAAGAATGTTTAGATCGCTAGGTTCCAATCTGCTGATCTTCAACACTTTCCAGAACGTTCGGTTCTTGTCTCTTCCAATCATATAAAAGTTCTGTTACACCCAAAAAGGATTATGGTCATGTCATGCATTTTTGTAGTATGAGACTGGAGAGTAAACAAAAGAAACCAGCAACGATATATCTAAACATCCCATTTTCAGAAACAATGTCTTATAAGTTTAAAACCTCAACTTTTTTCTAAAACAACCAAAGCATACAAGCAAATCTTTGAGAAGGTTGTACACAGGTTCAAATATGGGCAAATTATTGTTCAAATTGAAACAGCGCATCTTCTGAAGATGTCAATTTCCTCCTCTACTTGGATCCTCCAACACCAAATCACACAAATCGTGCTCAAGGAGGCCATAGATCCATTTCGAGATACCCATGGGAATAATTAAACGAAAATTACCCTAGTCGACCCAACAAATCAAGAACAAAATCGTGCTGAATCAAAACCAAGATGAACAATAGATTCAGAACTTGAAAAAACGTATGGAAATGACCACAGAGATTATATGGAATCAGATTAAAGATGCATGAAAGCGTGTCTTCAATAATTCAAGCACGAGATATTTACCGAACGCGTCTCATAGAGCCTGAATTTCTGCAAGCAGAGAGAATTAGGATCAGGTTTATCATGAATCCAGTTCTGTTCCTCAATCTCCGCACCCATACTGTCGATCTCCAAACCCAAAGTCCCAACCTCGCCACCAAAAACCAAATTCTCAACCACACAAAACTCAATTTCAACAGCAAACCTCCCTCGCTACAGGAAAATCCTCAAAAACCTCAATCAGTAAAACACTCCTCACACATCAACCCTCAGAAGACGAAGGCGAAAGAGAAAATGCTCAAGAACAGTAGACGCCATGGAATCAAAACAACATTGAAGAGGATAAAAATGACGCAACAGAACAAGTCCAAGAAGTCAAACCACTAACGGAAGAACGAAGATGAACAGCTTTTTTGAAGAAATAGAGATGAAACCAGTTCAGATCGTAGTCGTATGGGGAAGAGAAGCAAGGATGAAGAAGAAAGGAGGTTGCCGCAGAAAAATGGCAGAAAACAGCTTCGAAGACTGTATCCACACAAATTATGGTAATAATAATAATAATAATAATAATAATTGATAAAAGAGCGAAGGAAAAAAAAAAAACAAATATAATTTTTAGGGGTTTTTAATTTTCTTCCTTTTATAAGTAAATTAAATTATAAAATCGTAATTAATTCGCCGTTATACTAATTATAGGCCGCCCAATCATTGTGTTCTTTCTGGAAACACCTCCATTGGTGGGTAACTCAATTACCGAGTCTCCCGAACCACTGAGTCGAACCGGTCCGAGTTGGTCCGAGTCAAATTTTTAACTCGGACCCAGTGTTTTGTCGGGTTGCGAAAGGGTTCACGTTTTGTAGCACGGTTTTTTTTTTCACTTTTTATTGCTCCGTTTGCGGGGGTATTTTGTCTTTTTCATTTATGACAATTATTTATAATTTTTCCACCATTGCGTGGAAGAATGTTCTCATAATTCACTTTTTTTTAAAAAAAATTAAAAGTAATTTGTTTTTTTTTTAATATAAAGAAGTCAATAATTTAACAATTAATTAATTAAAGAAAAAAGAATAAATAAACACGTTGAGAGATAAAAGCGAATATGCCTATGCCATCTGGCTTGCTTGGAGTCTTCTTATTAGCTATCATTAAATATATTAATAGTAGACTTATATATACCGAGTCGTGACGACTAATATCAGAGTTTGATTGAAAAAAATATTTTATGTGGTTAACTTGAAATCTCGGGTTAATTCAATTGGTAACCCAAACAGCTCGAATATAATTCATAACTCAACCCGACTTTATATAATTATTTAAACGAAAAGCTTATCTACCGTACATATTACATTAATAACTAAAATTTCACTAGTCACCATCCGTAACTAATTGGTTACATGTAACGGCCCAGGCAAGTCGCACATATTGTTCTCTTTGGGCTTTTCCTTCCAAGATTACCTTCAAGGCTTTAAAACGCGTCTGCTAGAGGAAGGTTTCCACATCCTTATCATTGGTGGTTTGTTACATCACATACCTTAAATATATTATTTCTTTTAAAAATACAGTAAGTTGGATTGGAAAAATATTTAGGTTAGATTAGGCTGAGTTATCGTGTTGTTTTTATTTAATTATTTAAGAAAATCAAATTTATCCATAATACATGTTATATTATTAACTAAAGTCTCATTAGTCACAATGCATCACGAACATCAATTACAAATATTAAATATTCATAATATCCAAAAAATACAGGATAGAGTGGGTGGAGTTTTATCCCTATTTTCAAGTGGGTCGAAAAAAAATCAACTTGCAAACGGACTCAAATATATAATTTTTAAAAAATTAAACCCAACCTAAATAAGGTAAATCCCACATTATTAGTATTATTATTTTATCATAAACTATTAATTTGTATTACGGGAGATTAAACGTTTTATTTTATTAACATTATTTATTAGAAATTAATGATTTGAATATAATCATTTTGTCATGATTATGGCAACCAAATTTTTGGTTATGAAAATGAAATTCCTTTGCTTGCACAATGATGCTTAATCAATTTTTTAAATTTAATAAAAGGAAGCAAAGCTGGCCAACAAATTTAATTTAATTTAATTACCACTTCAATCTTTTTCTAGATACATTTATTTCCTTATTTTTCATTTATTATTATTATTATTATTATTATTATTATTATTATTTAAGTCAAACCTTAAAATAATATTAGTTAATTCGCATAGGAAACTGAGGTGGTTAAAATCCGACCGTATGATCTCGATCGAACGGCGAGGGGATTATGGGCTTGAAGAAGATATTGACATCTTCAAACGTGGCTAGAGACAGCTGGCAGTTGATGTGGCCAATACGTAGACTTCTTAATTTCCACAACGTGAAAATGTGCAAGCCACAATTAATTGTTGTCTTTCTTCTTCAACCGACAATGAGGCCACGTGTCGTGTCTATGATAGGGAGTTTATATCCCACTCGCGCGTCTACCGAACTCACTTTCCTACTCGCTTGTTTTTTGTGCCACGTAGCCTTTTCTCCCCCTTTTTTGTCGTCGTAAATCACGTTGATTGAGAAAATGAAGTTTGATCTAATATTTTCCTTGAGAAACAACGTGACATTTTATAAATAAAATTACAATAATTTAATTTAATTTAATTTTATAAATAATTATAATTAATTTACAATAATTTTGAATCAATAAAAAATAAAAAAAAAAGTATATAATAAAATGTTAAATTAATTGCTGGTAAATGAAGCAAAGCATGTCCATAATTTGTCAGCTAACGTGTCAGTTGGGCGACTGTGGGCAGTGGCGAGAGCGGCGTGTGTCCGTGACTGACTGTACATTTAACCACTTTAATTATTTATTTTATTTCTCACACGCTATCTTTTATTTATTTTTTATTTTTTTTTTAATAGCATGAGCTTAAATAATACTATTCCACTTTTACAAGTTATATCCAAATAACAATTTAATTTTTTTTTTACAGCTAATAACAAATTTACAATAATTTTATAATTAATAGATGACTGGAACAACCCGAATAGAGTTCATAAAACCCAACACTTTATTTTAAGGTTGAGTTGTTTTTTTTTTTGTTTTTTTTTTAATATTAAAAAGAAAAGAAAGGCAATAAATTCATAAAAATCAGGTGAGTGAGGGTGAGCGACTTTTTGGTAGGTAAGTGTGAGACTAATAAAACCCATTTAATTTTGAATAATTATAAAAAATAACTTTAAAAGTGAAAATGACGGTAGACAATAAAATATGAAGCAATAATTTAGAGTGGAGGAAGCCCGACGTTAAATTAATAAATTAATATAAATAAATAAAAGTAAATAAAAATAAAAATAAAATAAAACTTTGACTTGGAGATTACATGTAGAATGTAATTTGTGTTTGGTTACATGTGGGAAAATAAAATAAATAAATAAATAAATAAATAAATAAATAATAAAACGCATCTTTTACTCACTTTTAATATGAAACCAAAAAACAAAGTTTTATTTGTATTCAAATAGACTTCCTTTTTGGATCCCAACTTTAAGTGATTCCTCCCCATCATATGCAAATCCATGTCACTTTTATTTATTTATTTATTATTATTATTATTATTATTATTAATCAAATATCAAAAGTTAAATTAATAAAAAAAAATACTATGGGGAGACAGTTAATATTTTGTTTTAAAAATATTCTTAAATTTTAAAAAATATCTGGAAACTTTTGGAAAAAATTTCTTTAATACCCTTCAACTTTTTAAAATTTTAAAAATATTTTTAATTTTTTAAAAAAAATAAAATAATACCTTTGTATGCTCTTAAAATCTCAAAAATAATATTAAAAAAGTTTTAAGAGTATTTTACACAAAATATTAACGGTTTCTATTTAAATTAATGGTAAGAGTATTTTGTAATTTTTTTTTAAAAGAAAAATTTAAGGATACTATTGAATTTTTTTTTAAAAAAAATTTAGGGATATTTTTATTAATTTAGCTTATTTTTATCTCTCTAATAATTTAATTAATTAAAAAAATAATAATAGAAAATTTGTTTGAAATTTTCTCTTGAGAAATTTCTATTTGGGTTTTTTCAATATAATATTATATTACAAGGAAATTGAAAGGTACAGATGTGTAAAAAATATATATACTAACATTTTTTTTGGTTGAATTTTTCAAAATTTGAGTTAATATTATATATTTTTAAAAATATTGGAAGTCTGAAACCAATAATTTGTTAAAATAAATAAATTAATTTTTTTTGGTTTAAATGATTTACCTAATAAATGACACACAAACCAATACTTAAATAGAGAGGGTTGGTGAGAGCGGGATCCTCCGCCCCGCCCCGGCTCTCCTTCCACTTTTTCAACTCCCACTCCAGTATATCCGAGTTGGGTTTGGTTAGAAAAATCTTTTGAATCAATTAATTTTTTATTTATTTATTGAGTTGATAACCCGAGCAACTTGAATAGAGTTTACAATATAACACAATTCTTTATTTTTGTTGTAGAGTTATCGGGTTGTTTTTTATTTATTATAATTTAAAGAAATCACTACTTTACTGTATTATTATAGTTGTTAAGGATATTTAGTACTGAATTACCGTATATATCATATTTAACCCTTTATTATAGGTAAATATCTTATATGATTGAGGATATTTTGTCTTCCATTACGGTTTTTTTTGTAGATATCATATTTGTTCTTTTATTACAGAAACTATCTTGTATCCATTTACTGTTTTTTTTTTTGTAATTTATTTGATTATTATAAATAGAGAATTTCACCACAATTTAGGTGAGGTGAGTTTAGCAAACATTCTCGTGATATCAAAATTCCGTCGGTTTAGCAACCCTAATTTTTTTTTTCGATAAGTACAATCAAATATTTGCTGTGATACCATGAGAATATTTACTAAAACCATCGCACCAAAACGATGGCTAAATTCTCAATTTATAATCATTTATAGAATCAAATAAATTACAGTGGAGCGAGTAATCAATAAATACAAGATATTTGCGTATAATAAAATGGTAAATATGATACATATGTTAAACCGTAATGGGAGGCTAAATATCATATAAGATATTTGTCTATAAAAAATCAAATATGGTAACTATGTTAAACTGTAATGGAAGACAAAATATTCTCAATCATACAAGATATTTGCCTATAATAAACGGTCAAATATGATATATATGATAAACCATAATTCAGGATGAACGTCGAATTTGAATGCACGTGAAGCTTGGATCAAAAAAATTTAAAGAGACGTCGAGAAACACTTTTTGTGAAGATGTCAACCAAAACCTGGCGATGGGAAGGTACATACTATATGTGATGTTTGCCAGCGACAACAAGTTCCGGAATGAAATGATAATCTTAAGATAATGAAAAATACGTTTGACCTCGGGAAAGTGATATGGAGTAGGGACGTGCAAAAATTGACTTACAGAATTGACAGCATGGACAATATCTGAGCGTGTAATGGTCAAGTACTGAAAGGCACTAACGAGAGATCCATAGAGAGTAAAAATCAAAGAAAAGAGAACTATCTGCAGTTAGGTGTTGAAAAGCAACGATGGGCTGTGGACTATATAGACGCAAGATAGAGACTTCAAAATTAGGGTTTATGTATCATATTTGACGTGATATTTGCCTCCTTACAATAGGTATCATATTTTGCCTCTTATTACAGCCAAATATCTTGTATCAATTTATTACTCTTCCCACCTAATACTTTATTCCGCTCTGTAAATGAATATAAATAGAAAACTTTCACTGGTTTAGGTGTGACTTATTTAATTACTCTTTCCATTTATAGCTCTTTCATATAATTTATAATTTATTTAATTCTCATTGTATACTGTTCTGACTGTTGTTTTAGCGAATATATCCAATATCTTGTATCTATTTATTGATTTATTTTATTTTATTTTAATTTATTTGATTATTATAAAGAGAAAATTTCACTCATCTAGGTGCGATTGTTTTGGCAAATATTTCAATATTAAAAACTAAAATCTTATAAAACTCAAACGTTAAATACATTTAGTTATCATTATAATCGTAAAAGTAGGATTGAGTTGAAACCTTATGTTCGGGTTAGTCGAGTTGACCCGATACAAAAATGAAAATGTGTGAATCGACCCGAATTTTCGATTTTTCAAAAACTTAACCCAACTCAAATTGAAAAAAAATCTAACCCAATTCAATCTAAAGTGAGTTAGATAGTTCGAATTGATACGTTCTCGGTTTTCAAATCATTTTACTTCTTCCAAATCTTTTAGTGACGTTGAGCTCAAGTTAAAATGGAATATATAATAACAAAATTATTATGAGATATATTTCATTTTATCCTATGCTTTCAATCAAGTTATACGATGCTTTTACTTTAAAAATATAAATTATATTATTGTTACATATCATTAAATTAATATAATTTAGCACGATGCTTAAATTTATTATGATATTTGATATCGTAAGTAAATATGTATATTAAATTAATTGTTTTTTTCGTATGAATAATATAAATATGATAATAAAATTAAATTTAAATGTTTAATCGCTTGAAAATATATAAATTATATTTTGTACCTAAACATTTGAATGAGTATACTCTCATCCATGGTCAATCTATTAATTATTAAACAATTATTGTGAATTATATTTGAGAATAGAATAAGGTAAAAATAAAATAAAATAAAATAAATTGGTATTTAGCATTATTTCCGAGATATGATTAACTATGAGTTAATTAATAATAAACGTTTTTTCAAAATTAAAAAAAAAAAGATTTTTCCAGCTGTGGAACACGTTTTTTTATTAAACAAATAAGAAAATAATAATAAATTAAATGAGATGTTAGATATTTATTCACAATTTTCCCAACAAATATAATAAATGAAACAGATTCAAAGTCAAGAAATAATAATAAAATATTAAAAATACTTTTACAATTAAAATATTTTATTTAATTAATAATCATAATATTTTAATAATATTTATAAAAACTTAAAACAACTCTTAGAATTTCTTTTAAAAGCTTAAAAATATTTTTATGGTCACGTAAGGTTTCAAAAGTAACATTAATATTTTCGTTAGAAAAAAAAATTAAGACAATATATTTGATGTAGATAAACAATTTCCTGTTATATATTGACTGTATAAACTTTTTTGATTTTTTTTTTATTTTTGTAAAAATTAAAGGTTTTATTGCTAATTTTAAAATTTTATTGGTATCTAATTTTAAAAAAAATCAATGAAATAAAATTTTTTAAAACTATTAAAATCAAAGATTTAGGAAAAAAAAAACTTTCAATTTAGTATTTCATAAATATAAATTAACGTGTATTTTTAAAGCTTCAAGTAATTAAAAGCGATAAAGAACGATAAAGAAGGGTATGGATATTTTTTTCAATATGGGTGAAAATTTAAATTTTCGTCTTCCAAAGATACAATATGTCTCAATTACGGTCGAGCTATTCTCGTGTATTTCGAAACACACACACACCATTCTCTAAATTAGCTGACGTGGGACTCCCTCTCAACAATCCTCAACAGAAACTTATCTCGAGTATACGCGTTTTAAAAACCTACTTCTTTTCAATCCTAACTTATCGAATAAGGTGTTTAGGAGACTCCCTCCCAACAATCCTCAACAGAAACTTCTCCGGAGTAGATCTGTTTTAAAAACCTTTAAGGAAGCCTAAAAGGAAGAGGACAATATTTGTTAGCAGTGGGTTTAAGTCATTACACATTACCTACTTCTTTTCAATCCTAACTTACCAAATGACGTGTTTAGGAGACTTTATTCTACCATGGACAAGAATACCAGTTCCCAAAACAACATGAGGACAATGTCTCTTAGCAGTCGGCTTGAGCCGTTACACATTGCCTACTTCTTTTCAATCCTAACTTACCGAATGTGGTGTTTAGGAGACTTTATTATACAATGGACAAGAATACCAATTCCCAAGACAACGTGAACTCTCTTTACGTGAGAGAGACAAAAAGGAGTCTACTATATTTAACCTTAACGATCAGCTAATGACACGAAAGCTCTCATCCAGATAGTTATAGATACGTGTCAAATTGTTCGATTCAACAACCACCAGGATTGTAAATTCAAATTCCTAACTAGTTAAACTAGGTTAGGGTGTGTTCCTACTTTCTACTCTGTCATTTCTTTCTATGGACACTGTTTTAAGCACAAAATCAAAAAATATACGCTGTCACTCTCTGCCTTACCTTACCAATATACTAAGAATCAAAGAGAATTTAAGAAAGATGAAGAACATTGTTGGGGGGTTACCATATTTTGAAGGGTTGTCTATTCTGTTTTGAAGCACAGTATAGGTATCAGCAACGGTGTATTTGAATCCTTTGAGTTTGTTAGCAAGCTTCTGCAGAGCAATAGGAAGAAGCTCATTGTGCAGCCTTGCAAGCGCCGATGGCTCATCCCAACACCTTCCATACTGCCTCCCTGTCTTCACTCTCGTGTTTGGCATACAACCTATTGGAGCCACCGCTGCAACCACAAATTTTCTTCCTCCTTTCTTGTATATTTCCTACCACATCAAATAGTTTGGGTTTAATCCAGCTTCAAACTAAATAAATATATATATATATATATACACTCGAATTGTGCTTGAGAGAAGAATCATTGGTATGCAAATAAGAGATACTATTGTGAGATTACACGTTGGTTGGAGAGGAGAACTAAACATTGTTTATAAGGTGTGGAAATCTCTCTCCCGGATAGACATGTTTTAAAAACTTTGATGGAAAGCTTGAAAGGGAAAGATCAAAGACGACAATATGTGCTAACGGTGGGATTGGACTGTTACAAATGGTATTAGAGCCAGACACGGGTGATGTGCCAGCGAGAAGGCTAAGCCCTGAAAAGGGTGGACAAGAGCCGATGTGCTAGCAAGAACGGTGGCTCCGAAGGGGAGTGGATTGGGAGTCCTACATTGATTAGGGAAGAGAACGAGTATTAGTGGAGAGGTTAATTAGAAAAGATGTAATCGTTTCCTCCGATACCAAACAGATAAACAGAGTTCGAAAGCAATCTACGGGCTCTGCATCTTCCGAGCTTCTTCCTAATCGATCTTTCCACCTTCTTGAAGTACCTGAGTTGAGTTCCAAGGTCTATGACCTGTAAAATTAAATCAATACATTCAACATTCATCAGAGAAAACGAAGATCGCAAAACAACAAATCAATGCATTTCATCGACTGATTCGTACGAATCCTCGGTGAGTTTCGACTAAAACGCCGCCTCCACCGGATGCAAAATTCACGCCGTAGTTGTAACGTTTGGTGCGAGGATCTAAATACGACGGAATCAATGGCAGATTCGCATACTCCGCTGTAAGGTAAAATTTCTTTCAAGATTAAAGAGATACGAAACTGAAGCGAGTACGATTTTTAGTTCAATCTCTGTTTCGAGTACTCACCGATGAAATCTGGCACGAGACGGCCATTGGAGAATCTTCCGGTCGGATATTTGAAGAAAGTCTCGCCGTAGGGCATGAAATTGGCGCGGTACCCCTTGGTAGTGTTGAGGAAATTGTTGTTTCCAGAATCGAAAAAGGAATCGCCGAATACGAACAAGGCGACGTGTTTTGGCAACGAATAAACATCGGCGATTCGAGAGCTTCGTGCGATGAAGAAAACTGTGAAGAAGATCGAGAAGAAGAAAGGGAAGTTTGATGTGTTCATCTTCGGAAACTGATCGATGGAGACGGATTCTTCTCGTGTTCTTATGGAATCAAGTGTTCTTAGAAATATGTTATTTTCGAAAATTTTAACACTTACCAAATTTAACAGTCGTGTTCTAACCTGGTAACAAAGTCATGTCATGCCCTTAATCTAGAGAATGATTATGGATTTAGAACCAAGAAATACTATCTCTATTGCTACGAAACCTTTTGAGAGACCGAAAGCAAAGTCACGAGAGAGTTCAAAGTGGACAATATCATACCATTATGGAGAGGAAAGAAAAGATTATCGACCGAGTTGACGATGGAGAGGAGCGAAGCCGCTTTGATGCGTGTGAGAAGAAAGAATAGAACTTATGTTTGACTTGTAAATATTTTAATCCGACAACTCAACCCAACCCACCTAAAATGTTAAGTTAGTCTAAAAAGGATTTTTCCAACTCAAACGCTAATAATATAGTTATTTGTTTTATTAATGTCAGGTTAGGTAAGTAAGATAATATCACAATGTCTCTATTTAACGTGCAAAATTTTTTTTTTATTAATTTTAAAATCAAAGATATAAGAGCTCACACCTAGGATAGACAATATCATATTATTGTAAAAAAATGTAGAGAGTCGTTATCTATAATAGGGGTATTAAAGTCATTTCCCCTAACTTAATCATCTCGGTACAATTTTGAGATATAAAAAAAAGATGTGTGGTGAAGAAGATTAATTGAAACGATGTTTAACTGTAGCTCTTGTTGGATGAAAATGCTTGATATTTAAGTTTTATGAGATTTTATTTATTAGTGTAACTCGACAATCCAATACGACCCAATTCAATTCAAATATGTGTGAAAGATAAGAAGTCAAACAATGAAGGTAGGAATTGTTGGTTTAGAACTCGAGTAGTTCATAGACCGAGAAGGCTTCTAGCTTCTCCGCCGGAAGGAGTTTTTGCCAGTGAGTCGAAACTAACCAAGCCACGCCTAGTTCTTGTCGATAGGAGCCAGTAGCTTACTTCCAAGCTTTGTCAACTATATTATATAGTTGTGGCTATGACTCAACGTTGAGTTGAGTTGTGAACTCTATTCAAGTCGCCAACCCAACAAATTTAAAATTTAAGGTTGTGCTATAAAAGCAATCTAATCCTATCTAATAAAATTATTGATTTAAGTTCGACAAAAATGAAACAAAAAGTCAAGCGGAGAGATAGTTGGCGACGACATCCGATAAGAAACACATAGACGAAGTCGAGTGGAGAAATGGGAGTTGAGACGAGAGTCTAATCGAGAAATAAAGAGGTGACTCACGGGTGACATCGACAACTGCTATGAAGATGAGAACGACGTCAATGGAGAAGACAAACACTATGAGATGAGAACGATGAAGATGAAGAGTAGAGAGACAACGAGATAGATGAATCATCATTCAACTTATTAACTCAATCTCATATGGTGGAAGAGGAGAGAGAGAAAGCTGCACATGAAGAGTGCATGTGTGCCACGTGGCAGGGTCAAATAACACGACTCTTGGGTGGGCTGCGTGGGCTTGGGCTTTTCTCTTTTTAAAAGAATTTCGGGTTGGGTCGGGTTGCACCATTCATTTGAATTTTAAACCCAAACACAACGTGAATCAGATTGGATTCCAAAAAATGAACCCAACCCAAACCCGAAGTCTTTTTAAACCCAACCCAACTCTTATCATTCGAGTTAGGTTCTCGGGTTAGCGAGTTGGGTGTACACCCCTAGTTTTATTCGTGTCGTTAACGACATCAGTAAGATGATAAAGTGACCTACTAATTAGATAATTTTTTATGAAATCGAAATGATATAATAGTCAATTAAAGAAACGCTCGTGTTTTACTAATAATATTATTTATATTGTGGTTAAAAAAATGAATTATACATTAGAAAAAGAAAAATCCAAATAATTGGGTGAGGAAGGAAATTAGTAAATAAAACAAACAAATCCAAAAAGAGATTAAACAAAACACTTAACCACTAATTACTTAATTAGTGAGTTAAGCATCTTCATAAGTAAAAAGCGACGCCACAGTTTGTGGCCGTTGTGTTGGTGTTGGAAGGAAATGAATCCTGAAAATCAAGAAACTAAGTAAATTAATTTCCTTCATAATCATAATTTATTTACAAATAATTGCTTTTATGAAAATAAAAATCCACTAACTCACAAATTTTGGGTTCATAACTCGAAAAACACGAACAAAGTTCACAAGACAACGCAGTTAGGTTGGATTTGTCCGGTTGCTTTTTTTAACTATTTAAAAATTCTACTTATAAATCCAACCTTCTAAGGTTGTGTTGGATTATTAACCTATTTTCGGGTGGGTCGAGTTGACCATAGCAAAAAAAAAAAATTAAAATTTTCAAAATCAACCTAACTCGAACAAAAAAAAAAAAGATCTAACTCAACCCAATTTTTATAATTTGGATTTAGTCGAGATTGGTTGAGTTATCAAGTCATATGAACACTGTTAGATGAACACGACTCTCCACAATGGTATGATATTGTCCACTCTAAACATAAGCTCTCATGACTTTGAGTTGAGCTCCTCCAACAGGCCTCATCCAACACCCATGATCATTTCTTAAATTAGCCGATGGGGGACTTTCATCATCCAACACCTCCCCTCGAACAAAGTACGCCTTCCCTTAATCGAGGCTCGACTCCTCATTTTCTTTTGGAGTCCTTTGTTCGACATGTGAGGATTTACCAATCTATTGGCATGACTAAGTTTAGGGTATGACTCTGATACCATGATAGACGAACACGACTCTCTACAATAGTATGATATTGTCCACTTTGGACATAAGACCTCATGACTTTGCTTTGGGCTTACCCAGAACGACTCTCTAGTAGAGAGTATTCTTTTATTATAAACTCAGGATCATTTCCTCACACAAACATAAACATATTTAGGGGAGAGGAAGATGAGCGTACCAAAGCTTTTGCAACGGTTGCTCCATTGCCGAGTAATTGTTCTCTGAAATTAAGCCCTCTGTAATGAACATCCACATTGCAGTTCAGAGCAACCTACAGCAAAATCCTCAACAGTTCAATCCGCAAAAGGAGAATTTACAGACGAATTCTTCAAAATCAACACAGCAAATTCTTCCATGGAAGCTCCAGAGTTGAATGCAAATAACAAATAAACCTTACCTTCATCTTGATCACAGCCATATGAAGCACAAACAGCTCTACACCAACATCGCCAATGATTTTCATCTCAACAAACTCTGGCGTCGCATCGAACAAATCGACATTGAATCGATGCAGCAGAAGACGAGTTCGAACACTCCGATCGTCACTACGAGCGGGCTGGAACACTTCGGGGACTCGTATGGTTCCGATCATGGCGTTTCCATCGTGGATCAGGAGAAGCCTCGACGGACTATACTTAATGCCGATTTTGTTAGGGTTTCGAGAGTTGAGAGTCAAGGTGAAAACCGAAGAGATAAATGGAGAGGCAGAGTTGAGGCTAATGTTGTACCAATCCAATCGCAGTGATTCGAGAGAAAAGATCGGCTGTCGAGGCTTTAATAGGAAGATTACAGGCAATGCGGCGATGGCGATCGCGATGATCGAGAAGAGAGCGATGAAGAGGAGGAAAAGGCAGAATCGTTTCAGAGTATAAAGCGTACAGATCTGGTGGCAGCAAAAGCGATTGGAAAATCGAGTTCCAGATGCGAGAACATCCATTGACGGCCATTTTGGAGACACGAAGAACACGGATTAAATCAAGAATAATAGCAACTTCTAATGGCGGAATTTGGAATTTGATTTCTTGCTTAAGATTCTTAAACTCTCTATTGTTCTTCGAAGGCTTGCAACTTGATGTAAAAGCAACGAATTTTCGTAGTATTCTTGAGAACAAAATTAGGAATCTGTTTTTCATTTAAATAATAATCAAGTAAATTACAAGTGTTCTTAACTTAATCACCAGAATGAATGAGATAATTAGATTTTATTTTTCTGATGGTACATGGAATAATTGCCTATAATGCCGTAATTGGAAGATTGATATTTCAAAAGATATAATTATGAAAATATTGAAGTTAACATAGAATAAAGAGGGACAATTTTTGGGTTAATTTATCTCCACAATAGTATCATATTGTCCAATTTGAGTATGAGCTCTCCTGGCTTTGCTTGATCTTTCACTAAATTAACCAATGTGTGACTCACCCAATAATCCTCAACCATTCTCCCCGAGGACAATTTGAGTATGAGCTCTCATAGCTTTGCCTGATCTTTCACTAAATTAACCAATGTGTGACTCACCCAATACCTCCCCGAACAAAGTACATTATAAACCTCCCCTGAGGCTTATGGAGCTCTCCCTCGAACAAAGTACACCATTTGTTCGACACTTTAGTCACTTTTGACTACACCTTCGAGAGGCTCACAATTCTTTGTTCGATATTTAAGGATTCTATTGACATGGTTAAGTTTAGGGCATAACTCTGATACCATGATAGGAATCATCATGACTCTCCACAATGGTATGGTATTATCCACTTTGATCCACTTTGAGTATAAGCTCTCATGGCTTTGCTTTGAGCTTCCTCAAAAGGCATCATATCCAGCTCAAAAGGCATCATACCCGTGTGGAGATAGTATTTCTCACTTATAAACCCATGATCTTCCACTAAATTAACCAATGTGGGACTCACACTCAATAATCCTCAACATTAAACGTAAGTCTGGTATGTTGTGTTGTAATTCTAAATAATAATAATAAATAAATAAATAAAATACTAAACTGAATTTTTGATTTTGCGAATATTCAACCCAACCCAACCCAACATTTATAATTTGGGTTATTTAGTCCAAATTGGTCGAGTTATAGGTTATATGAACACCTTAGACGTGATTCCACCAAATGAACTTATTTGTAAATCTAACTTTAATGATTTTCTTTATTAATTATATTATATATTTAGATAATATGTTAAAAAAAAATTAACTATTTGAATCTAAAATCATGATAAAAACCATCAGTATTTTATTCCTTAATTTTGAAAAGTTGAAGTCTTTTGAGAAAAAAGGTCGAATGAAATCACATGCAAGAAACAGCTTAAAATAGGAACTTGCTCTGCACTTACAATAACATGTGAGTGGGAGAATAGGGCCAAACCACAAAACGAGGATGCCATGCTCAACAAATGGCCCGCCCATCCATGACTTTGACCTAACCAGAGCCAAACTGATCCCACGCTTTTCTCCTCCTCCATTACAAACCCTAAACATCTTCACAATCCCATCATCTTTCAAAGCTGCAATTTCAGAAGAAACACATAGAAACAGATGAAACAATAAACATGATCTACAAAAATTCTAGCTCAAAACTTCACATAAACAGGATAAGATATAGGTACGGGATCAGAGAAGTTTACTTCGTACAAGACAATAACCAAACCTCTCGGTTTCGGTTTATGAACAATGAAGTATGGAAGACATCTGAAAAGAAAAGAATAGCACAACCATTCTAGCTCAAAACTGTAAACATCTTCATTCGCACACGAACAAACATTTTCATTGCATATTTGCTAAGTACAAAACAATAATCGAACCTCTCGGTTTCGGTTTATGAACTATAAAGTAGTATGGAAGAAATCTGAAAAGAAAAGAATAGCATAACCATCCATTCTCATTCACACAAACACAAAAGGCAGAATTGAGATTCATCAAGTTTTCAACATCCACAGCAAGCCAACTACATGTAGTTTATCATCATCAGTACAAGCATATATTAGTTTTGAGATTCCCATATTATGGTCTCGACACATGAAATGTAGCCTACCAAGCAAGTAGTACTACATGTCCTCACAACATACAAACCAATAGCCATGTTTGTTGTTAAGCCGTTGCTTATGCAGGCAGATCTCTCTCACGTCCATTGCCATAACAGAGGACAAATGTTCCTGCAATAAGTTTATGTAAGAAATTCAAGCTTTTACAAGCAAAACAAACAAAGGAGATCATCATCCGGAAGGAAGGAGTATACATTTTTTTTTTATTTAAAAAGCTGGAAAATTTAGGGAGGAGTTGATAAAGATGTCAAAAACTCACTAATATGTAGCTTTTATTTACATAACCTAGCAATCTGGACAAGATTTGCTTAGAAGGCACTGCCGACCATTCCCGAAAAATCATCGAAGGACCAAAGGTCGACTGAGTTTACGCCATCCTGGTTTCCTGTCTCGCCTGCAAGGAAGGCATCCATTGATGCATCCCAGCTGCCATCAAGATATGGCATCTGGAAGTATTTCATCTCAGACTCGAAAGAAGATAACTCCTCAGATAAAGTCTTTCCAGAGCCTTGAGAAACCTCCATAGTCTCTGGGCTATACTTAACTTTCTTGCTTGGAGATGCATCCTCCACAAAGTAAGAATCTTCATTCTCCATGGCAGCTGAAAGAAAGGACGAGATTTCAGGAGTCTTTGCACCCTGCTCTCCCCATCCAAAGTCAGAGTACTCAAAGGAATTGCTCCCTTGATCTGAATTGAAGTACATAGGTGCAACATCAGAAGAAGGTGGACTGGTTTTTATTGCAACATCTGTGTTAGCAGGGAATGAATTCATGTTGACAAGTTGATTTGTAAGCGGTTTTTCGTCCAGGAAACCCACGGTGCTATAGTAATCTTCATCAGAGTTGTTCACGAAACCATTGTTCTGGATTTGATCTGATTGGGTCTTTGCCAAACTAGTTTTAACTACTGGTTCCTGAAGGTTTGTCTTGGATGAACGCTTTCCGCTAGTTCGTGGAGCTTCATTGGGAAAATTGACCTTAGCTTTCTTTCCACGAATTCGTCGTGCTTCAGCATCGTATGCTCGAGCAGCTTCTTCAGCAGTATTAAAAGTGCCAAGCCACACACGGACTCCTTTCCGTGGATCACGAATTTCTGCTGCCCATTTACCCCATGGTCGCTGTCGGATTCCCCTGTACTGATTCTTTCGCTTTCTTTTTGCAGATTTTTCAGCTTGTCCAGAGAATTCTACAGATTTTGAAGCTGCAAAGTGTATAAATCTTTTTAAAATCAATGAAGAAGAAAGAATAGACAGATCGGGAGGAGGGAAAAACATAGCAAATTGAATCCATCCCTGTCCAGAAATAAAAGGATTTAAGGGATCCAGAAACTACAAACGACAGGAACGAGGAAAATGTTAGGAAAAGTTAACTGATCATCCACTTTTTTTCAAATATCCATTGGCTACGATAAGATGAATAATTGGAAGGACCACCAAAACAAACAAACAAAAAAGGAACAGAAAGAAAATAATAAGAACAAAAATTAGGTTCAAAGCATTTTATGAATGTTCAACCAATAAGATGAATACCACTAAGCCACAACTTATCTGGCAATTACGTTAGCCGATCCAAAAAAATTGAGAACAATAAAATTAAAAAAAAAATAAAAAAAAAAATGTAAAGCAGTAAACATCATATAACAAATTCGATCATGTGGTAATCTCGTCAATATTTATGGAACTACTAAGAAAAATCTAAAAATTTGAGCCATAGAAGCTTGATTTATAATCAAATAAAAAATGTAAATCCATGGCTATTGGCCAGATCTATCACTCCCGTCCTTTTTTTTTTTTTTTTTTTTTTAAATCAGTAAAAAGGTTCTCAGTTGATTCCTCAAAAGAATTCGTTTCTGCAGTCGAAACCTAATGATCAGAAAGTGAATTTCCACATGAAAGAACATGCTCCCCTAAACATCTATGAAAATCAAGAAGGCAGTAACGGATCTACCACAAACCAGCTGAATGTCGAAAACAGAAAGAGAACAAGCGGAGGCCATGCAATAAAAGTCACTGAACAGAAATTAGATAGACTACCGAACAAGAAGCAGTAAGGCGTAAAATCAACATCAGAACAGCAATCAAAGGAAGCTTAGCTTAGGAAAAGAAAGTTACCACGAGCAGAAGGAACGGCAGGGCTTCCACCAGCAGAGAAGGCAAATGATTTGACATCAACGAGCTCTTCCACATCAAATTCCAAATCGGAATCGTCCTTGAAATGCTGGAAATCCGTCTCGAAATCATCATCAATGTCAATGATATCAGACTTAACCGGCTTGGACAATTGATTTCCAAAGCCAGGTTTCTTCAGGTTAGGCCAAAGATGTTCGCCGGTGACTCGCCGGGAGTGAGTCGTCGGAATAAAACCGGAGATTAAAGCACCTCCACACATTCTTCAAGAAGAAGACAGTTAACTGAAAGGATTTTGACAGAGAAGTTGGGAGATTATCGATTCTTGAAAGAGAAACTGAAAGAACTTTGGAATTGAAATGAAAAATTTAGTTGTTGGGAAGTGAATTAATTTTAAGCGGAAGGGATTCTTTCTTTAGGGTTTTAATCAAAAACGTTAGGTGGGTGAGTTCTTCCTGAAAGAAGGTGAGAAGAAGTAGGCACATTTGCAAGTGGGGCCCACTTATGTAAAATACCCATTTTACCCCCCTTTCTTTATGCCGTCAACTCCACAGTTTGTTCCCTTCCACCGTCGACGCCACGACAAAAATATGAATTATTTGAACTTTTTTATTTTTTATTTATTTTTCTTTTCTCTTTTCAGAAATAATAGAACGAGACAGCGTTACATTATTGTACCTTATTCTAAGGAAAAATACATGATACATAAATTTAATATCCATTCGTTCGTATATAATAAATTAATAAAAATATCGCTAAATTTTGTATTTTATTTAAAAAAATACTTATTAACTTTTAAAAATTTAAATAATATCTTTAAATTTGAGTATTATAGATAAATATGACTTTTTAAAATAATTAAAAAAAATAACCGAACAACCTAATTTAATCTAACCATGAAACCTTTATTGTGGTTGTTCGAGTCACCAATCCAATTAAACTAACAATTTCAGATCGGCCCAAAATATTTTTTCAACTGAATTCGTGTACATCTCTGTTTTTTTAATTCATCAACATGTGACCCTGTTGATAAAAGTAACATGTCTTGACTAATTGAGATATGCTCAAATTGACCAAATTTCGAGACAGTANTAACCATGAAACCTTTATTCAGGTTGCTCGAGTCACTAATTCAATTAAACTAAAAATTTCAGATCGGTCCAAAATATTTTTTCAACTGAATTCGTGTACACTTCTGTTTTTTAATTCATCAACATGTGACCCTGTTGATCAAAGTTACATGTCTTAACTAATTGAGATATGCTCAAATTGACCAAATTTCGAGACAGTAAATTATAAACTTTATTTTCTAACCCATCTCTCATAACAGTATACAAGAATAATCAATTCGAGTATCATCGGAAAGTTCGGTAGACACGGAGTTATGGGTATATTCTCTAGCACATCCCTTCCTCTTTCTCTTTCTTTGAAGCATTTTCCATGTGACATTCTTCATGGGTTGTGGGATTCAAAGCCGTAGGGCTTGTCTGCCTAATTTTATGCCCTTATAGTCATGTTTTAGGTTCATGATAAAGAAAAAAAAAAAAAAAAAAAGAGTTTACCAGACTTGACTGCACCAAAACAATGACTATTTAAAAATTTCCCTATTTTTATTTGAAGGGTATATATACACGCGTGTGTGAACACGACACTAAAATTTCAATCAACTGTAGTCAACTCATACAGTTTGGATTAGGTTACGAACTTATTTAGTGTGAGATCCTCGGTAGACACCAGGTAGTGTGTCAACCAGAACGTTGGACCTCGAAGGAGATGAAATGAGGATCCCACATTGGTTCGAGAGGGGTATGAGTGCCAGCCAAGATGCTGGATTCCGAAGTGGGCTGGATTCAATTCACCCAAATTTATTATTAATTTTAAATATCGTAAAAAATAAGATATAAGATCGTTGATCGTAGATTTGTTGGATATGAATAGAAGATTTTATATTATTTGATAAATTAGTGTTATGAAAATGTCTACGTGCATGCATTTTTTTAATATTCCATATTTTAAAAGAAATATTGTTTTATTTTATAACGTGAAATTGTTCTTCAAATTAACGTACCCACATAAAATTATTATTATTATTAACAAAAATCTTGGTCAAACAGTTGATTTTTCACCATTATTAAAAAAAATGGAATGCACAGTCAAATAAAATATCTAAGAAAATAATTACTCTCTCGGAAAATATCCTACTAAACAAAAATTAAAAAAATAAAATATTTATTTTAAATTAAATTGAATCAAATCGATATTATTTTCCTAAGTATTATTTAATTTAATTTATAAAATTTAGACGTTTTTAATAAAAATAACTCTTGAATTAAAAAAAAAAAATCTTAAATATCTTTAAAATTTAAAATTAAAAAATATATATACTAACATTTATATAAAAATATATTATTGAGTTTATAAATAAATTTCAAAATTATTCTTGAATTTTAAAAAATTTCATTAATATTTTTAAAAAACTTAAAAACTAAAAGAAAACCCTTTAAAAAAATTTAAACATTAAAAAAATATTTTATACCACGTCTAAAAAATAACATTAATAATTTTAGATATAATTTATGTAGTGTCGATAAACCGTTTTCGTTCATATATTAATTAAAAAAAGTATTTTTATTTTTATAAAAGTAAAGGATATTAATTAATCTTTAAAAAATTTATGTATTTTAAATTAAAAAAATTAAAAAGTATTAATAAAAAATTTAATGTTTATAAAGTATTGACGGTTAAAGATTTTTTTTAGATTATTTAAAAAGTATAAATAGCCATTTTTATTAATTTAAGTTAAAATTTAAATAATTAAATAATTACGTTGAATTAGCGTGGGTGATTGGGTGAATGCCAAACCACAGAAGAACGAGAAAGGACGCGTTATTGACTTGTAATTCACAAATATTCTATTTTTTATCTCTTTATAATTAAAATCCAAGAAACTCGAAAAAGGGAGAAAAAACAACGCCCATATTTATTTACAGCATTTAAATTATTATTATATAAATAAATAATTTTATTTATTTTTAACCCGTCCAAAAAAATTTAAAATATATATTTTATATTAAAAAATAATTAAAAAAAGTACCATGTTGCCGGCTGGAAAATTCATATGGCTTCACTAGCCGCCAAATTTGACGACGCGCCGTCCTAACTTTTTGGCATAGTTTTATTTATTTATTTATTTATTAATATTTAATATTTTTGTTAGGCCACGTCGGCAAAGTAAATTTGGGAGGACGTTCATGCACTTGAAGATATACCTTATTTTCACAATATTCCAATAATATTTTTTTATTATTACAATATTCTAACCCACTCCACATGTCACGACAAAAAATATATGCGTGGAGGTAGGGCCCACTTCCCCCAACTAATCCAATAAATTAATTAATAATTATTATTATTTCTCTTTAATTATTTTGATATTAGTTAGATATTAAGCTTGAAACACACGACAAAATGGGAGTTTTTCGACTATAAATATACGAATGGGCCCAACATCGTCACATGGTGGATTGGATCAACATCGCTTCAGGCCCAAAGAAATACGCTGTTTTTTATTTTATTATTATTTTTTTTGTTTTGTCTGTAGTGCGGCAACTTGCGTTACTTAGCGCCACGTCAGGGCGTGCGGGTGTTAAAAGAAAGCCAAGTGGCACAAGTGGGTGTATCAAAATGGCGTCTCATTCGAAATTATCAGCAATTTTTTAGAATTTGCCGATTTTGCCCCCCTCGTACGTGGGACCCACCGATTCGTGTTTATCTTTGTTCGAGTTTATTTACTTATTTAAGAGTTTTTTTTTTTAATTTAATTTAAAATTTGAAAATTAAAAAAAATTAATTAATAAAATAAAATAAAAATGAAATATTTAATTAATAAGATAATGAGTTGGAGCATTAAACACATGATTCAAAGCCTCGAAAAGATATATGTTCATTATTTACTCCGAAAATCTTTATTCGATTTATTCGATTATTATAATTTAATACCACTTGGATTTTTTAATTTATCAGATGTGGATGAACTTGTAATTATCTTTTGTTGCTCATATGATTTGACTTTCGGATATTTTTATTTTATGGGTCAAGTTGGTTTTAACTTTTAAATTATATATATTTTTTTAATTACTTTGAAATAAATAAAACCATACAAAATAAGAATAATAATTTGTAGTTCACCTGACATTCCATCTTATTGTTATGCTTAAACATATATATATATATATATATATATATAGCTTGTTTGACCACACACATCGCCTGTCCATGTATGTTCAATCGTTTTCGACTCTAGCCAACTTGCTTCGTTTCTAGGTCAAGTCTTTCGGTTTGACCAACACTGCATCTTGATTTCCAACAACATAATTACGTATCGTAATGTCATCTCAAGTTCTGAGACATCTTCAGCTATCATAGCTTGCTTGGATATGTTTACCAAGAGTTAACATCACGAGCCAACTATATTGTTGGGACATCCCAAACATCCATCCTTCCAGCTTCTAGCGAGGCATGAACTCTCTGTGTCTATGTAGCGTTATTTACGGATACTCTACCAATTAGTGGGTGCATAGATCAACCTCTAATACATGGATTGTGACGGAATATCGACACATTCATGTCATTTGACATTGTCCTCTAACAGCTCATTTTTAAAAGACATTACCATACTCGAGCTTGATGTGACAAGTGTTTGAGCACCGAGAAATTTCCTTTACCGTAAAAGTAATAGCTTTAAAAATATTTATTAGCAATTTATTTTAAAAATAATTTTTATAATTACAAGACATCGGTCATATCTCTTTCAATTATTTTCTCTCCACGCTAAAAATTAGGGAAAAATTACATCTCGGTGATGTTGACTCAATGTACGGCCACGATGAAAGCACCGTGTAATCAGGTCGGCAAGATGAATCATCCGACGTGGAGGTGGGGACCACAGGAATTAATACACGCCCTTTGTCCATCTCCTTCGGATTGGCTTTTGAAAACCATAATCTTTGATGATAGAGTGACAGTGACAGTGTCGACCTTTTGGTCACCATCCAATAACATCACGTCACGTCATGTATGATTGAAGACCTCCTTTGTCGAAAAATACACGTCACAGCTCATGTGTCCGTCATTGTTGTTTTTACTTTACCGAAAATGATCAACCCACTTGATCCATTAGTGGCCCATTTGGTTAAACGACACAACGTAAATTTGAGTTGGGCTTCGGCCCAACACTTTTACTACCGTATCGATTCATTTATGTACTCCTCGTTTACTCGGGTGTCGCATGCTCATCAGCTTCACGTGGTTCACCCCGAACCATATCTTATTAGGAGAGATGCTTCTGCATCAGGTGATTACACGTAATTGCATTTTTCGACCCTACTAGTGTAGTTACTTACTGTGCATTTCTTTAAATACGTAAGTCACGTGCTACTTATTTTTCAGATAAAGATAAGACACCCTTATATGGATGACGTGAAAGTCTTGGGGATAAAGTCGTAATTATCCCAAATTTTAAGGACTAAAACGTCGGGTTTAAAAATACAGAGATTTATTTTTTATTATTATTATTATTTACTAAATTAACAATTGAACTTTAAAAGCTATAAATTTAATAATAATAATAATAAATCTTATAGAGAGGCGAGCCCACGTGAACAACTTTGGAGGTTAATAGTCCAGAAGAAAAAAAAAGACAATATATCTATTGGGCCGGGCCGAAGTAGAATTGAATTTATTGATTGGGCCACATGTGATACAAAGCCCATTTTTCGTAGTGTTTTATTGGGCCGGGTCAACGTAGGCCCAAATTTAGACCGAGCCGTGAAATTGGTTGCTCTTGCGTAAAACGATGTTGCCGATGATGTTCGTGAGGGAGAAGAAATGGAGGGAAAATCTCACTCAGTAGAAAATGGTTGAAACTGGAAGAACAGTTTGGAGTTTTGAGGTTGCAGAGTACAGACGAGGTAACGTTTCCTTCTTGTTTCTCAGAATATGAAGAATCGAGAACACAAATCATCATGAAAACGCGTTTCTAATGGTCACGAGTATAAAGCAAAAGCTATGGATTGGTGGTTGTTTCCTTGTTAATTTGCTTTCATAATTTATATTCACAGTGAAAATTCACTTCGTAAAAGCGAAACGATTATTGATCATTGTTTTGATTCCAACAAATAGCTGGAAAGGCAAGTGTGATTCTATCCTCGTAATTATTGGTTCTTCAATTTCCATTTTCTTCGATGGTATTCAATTCCGTATACGGCGGTAGCTTATGATTTTACACGTTCTTCCAGATCGTAAACTGCTGAGATTCAGTCTTTTACACTGATGATTGACGATGGAGGACCATCGCCAGGTATTTCTCATCTCTCGCAATTTGAACTTACTGATGGAAATTGAATCAAACTGTTCGTGATCTCTTGTTTATCTCTTACTACTTGCTTGAAACACGGATTGACTGATGAAAATTTGAGTGCACTACACTTCACCATAGTCAATCTCATATTGTGTTCATTATTATAAAAACAGATTCTGGATCCATGTGAAAAGAAATGATATCCCAAATTCTATATTACTAGCGTGTCAATACATAGAATAGGAACATTCTTGTGTTTGCTGGACGTGGAAAGGGAAAGCCGAAAGGCAAGGAGTTGCAACTACAAGCTTACAAAGAGTCAATAAACAATGGAGTTAGTGGGATAGGCCATTTACCTTTACACCGAGCCCCACTTGTGTTTCTGTCTAAATGACTGTCCCCATTGTAGTTTCAAGCTGTTAATGCTTTCAGCATACGTGTGCCTATGTTCTTTTGACTAAAAAATTGGATTGCCAAGGCATAATTGCTCTATAAAGTAGTTTTTTGATGGAAAGCGAAATTCAACCCACAACATGATTCCGGAGAAAGACTTTTGCATTCATCTCCATAGTCTTACAACCAAAGACATTCATCATCCTTAACCCGTCGTGTGTTTACAAACCAAACCCCACCAGTTTTCTGATATTGAAAACTTAAAAAAAGAGCAAAAATATTAGAAGAAAAGAAGAGGAAAAGCATTTCCATTTTACATACAGAGAAGAAAACTAGGTACTTGGGAAGAACAAAATTATGGGATTCTACTGCAGGGGTTGCTGCATGGTGACAACCAAAGGACTAGTAACTACGTGCTTTCCATCAGTCCAAACTATGGAACCACTCTTCATGCTAGAGCTTCCAGAGGAAAGTCTTAAAGCCATTGCTTGGACCCTAACCAAGAAGCTCAATTTTTGCCCAACCCTTCTAAACGCCAGCTTTTCTGGCTCCACAGTCACTGAAATTCCTCTTGGTGGCTTGATTGTTACCTTGTAGATAGAATTAGCGTCCCCAACGTTGGTCACAGTTCTAATGAAATGCGTAGACATCTTTTGTTTACCATATTGTTGAAACACCACAGACAATAAAGGGTAGTTCAAATTCCCAGTATGGCCAGCCCTTTTTGCGCCGCTGCAATCTGCAATCTTCCCCGTAATAACTTGGATGTTCTTAGTGGTGTAGTTGGCGTTACACAAGAAATCTACATAATCATAGGTGTTCAGGTCATAGATTAAGCCAGGGTCCATTGCCTTTTGTGGGTGAACATGACCAGCTCCAAAGTCTAAGACCGTAGAAGTATTGCCTGAAGATTCGTCTAACATTGTCTCACCCCTGTTGTCCAAGGTATAAGCTGTGGTCATTAGGGCTGATTTTATAGCGGCTGGACTCCATCCTGGGTGTGCCGCTTTAAGCAGAGCAGCCAAGCCAGAGACATGAGGACAGGCCATGGAAGTGCCGGAAAGTATGTTGAACTCTGTGGTACGCTTGTCTGTGGGAATTCCGGAGGGCCCAATTTTATCAGGCCAAGCGGCAAGAATGTTCAATCCTGGCGCAATCACATCAGGCTTCACTATTTCAGGGGACTCTGGATTAGGACCTCGAGCTGAAAATGAAGCAACAACCGGTGCTGGCCTGACTCCAAGCCGAGTTCCCTTGAACAAAATTGTAGCTGTTGGCGGTGACTTAGACTTCGCTGCTTCTGCAATATATTTGCGGATCTCGTCGCCGCCGGCTGCACCGACGGCAGTGGCGGGTAGAACATGGCAGTCAGCTACCAAACCCTCACCGTCAAAGACCCCATTTGCTAAAATCATTCCTAATCCTCCAGCCTTTTTCACAACCTCACCTTTAGCAGCTCTTGAATTTATGCCCCTATCACATACTACAATCTTCCCTTTCACTAGATTTGGGTTCAATGAGCCTTCTAAGCATAGAGACGAAGAATACCCATCACCGCCTTCGGTTCCTGCATAAATTAGAGGATGCATACGACCAGGAACCAAAGCCGGTCCGCCGTAGACACTAGTACCTAGTATAACCCTCCCGTTTCCCAGCTTAACATCAGCAGGAAAATCTCTATCCATGGTTCCAGCTCCTACTGTTGTAACCCATGGTGCTACATTAGTCACAGTGAGCCCACCTGGGCCACCGTTACCGGCTGATGCCGAGACAAAAACACCGGCTGCCACCGCTCTAAAAGCCCCAATAGCGATGGCATCGAGATAGTACGGCACAACCACACCGCCGACGCTGAGTGATACCACATCCACACCGTCGGAAACGGCAGCATCAAAAGCTGCAAGAATGTCAGAGTCGTAGCAGCCAGCGTTCCAACAGACTTTATAGGCAGCAAGACGGGCCTTAGGAGCCATTCCGGCCGCTTTACCACGAGCATAGCCTAAAGTCGAAGCTGGAAACACATAACGACCTGCAGCAATGGACGCCGTGTGAGTACCATGACCATCGGAATCACGCGGCGAGCGATTCTCGGTGGTCTCGTTCATCTTTCCATTGGTGGCCTCATACCCACTACAGAAGAATCGAGCCCCAATAAGCTTACGGTTGCAAGAGGTGGCTGGGAAGTGTTTAGACTCCAAGCACCGGCCTTTCCATTTGGAAGGAATTGGACCCAGATCGCGGTCATTGAAGCTCTGCCTCTCCGGCCAAATACCAGTATCGATAACTCCGATTACAAGGTCAGATCCAAAGTCGGACTCTTTAAGCAACCCTGCACTATCGGAGGTCGTAAGGCCAAGAAACTCAGGGGAACGAGTTGTATGAGGATGGCGAACCTGTTCAGGGATGACGGAGGCGATATGGGGAAGGGTTTGAAGGTTCTGAACTTCAAAAGGTGAGAGCTTCGCAGAGAAGCCATGGAAGAGGGTTTCATATGTATGAATGATGGGTCCATCGCTACCAGAAGCATCTGGTTGTGACGGTGTTGGCTTGTTGGGAGAGATGGAGGCCAGAGAGGACTCGTACCAGTGCCTGTGTGTTGGGAAAATGGAAGGCTTGCTGGCATCTCTGTTAACCTGCACAATGAAGGTCTTCTTGGAATTATCGATTGAAGAAGAAGAAAGTGGGAGGAGGAGAGAGAAGAGACAGAGCACTCGAAGAAGAGCAGCCATGAGAGAGAGAGAGAGGAGGAGGAGGAGGAGGCGGTGGTGTGGCAATGGGCTGCCGATGCTTTGACAGTGGCAGTGAAAGAAGAAAAGTTTAAAAAGGAAGTGGGTGTAGTGGGAGTGCGTGAGGGGTACAAATGTGGTAATAAAACGCGTAGAAAGCAGTAAAGATTGAAGAGGGGTTGGGGTTGGGTTAAAATTAATTGGTAAATGGGAGTACTTTACCACTCTATTCCTTGGAATTTAGTTTTGAGACTCCATTATAATCCATCACCATACCATACCATACCACACCATACCCCTGTGGCCTGTACTTGTTAAAATTGAAAATTTTGAGTGCCCCCAGAAAAGGTAAAATTTTAAAATTTTGAATTCACCTCTTTTCTTTTACTTTTTAAATTATATATTCTTTGGGTTAATTCTGAATATTATAATAAAAAATTTAAGAACTACCTTTTGAAGTGAGTTTGATAGCTACAGGTTGATGGTGATTCTGTGATTTTGTTTTTTGTGTTTGTGTTTGCTAATTTAATAAAAATGAGTTATTTTAACTTACTCACTTTACTTCAAAACTATTTTTAAGTTTTAAAATGTTAAAGTAAAAAAAAAAAAAAGTCTTAAAAAACATATACTTATACAAAAAAAAAAATTTAACTTTAAATAAAAATTAATATTTTATTTCAAAAATATTCTTTTAACTTTAGAAAATTTTATTTTTTAAAATATAGTTGAATTTTTAAAAGTTTTATTTTTATATTTTTTAAAATTCTAAAAAATACACTTAAACTTAAGTTGAATTTTACTATATCATTATTAAAAAATGCTCATAAACTTTTAAAAATAACATTAAAATTTTTGAATTTGTAAAAAAGTTTGAATTTTTTTTTTACAAATATACGTGATGCTACTTTTAAAATTTTATAGATATTTTTTTAATATATTATAATAGTAAAAAAAAATGTATTTAAAATTTTTTAAAAATAATTGTAGGATATTAATATTGAAATTTTTTTAAAAATTCAATAGTATTTTTTTTTTTAAAGACAAACTACTTCGGGAGAATTTTTATTAATTTCTTTAACATTTAAGCTTGTTTACTATTTTGAATATATTACTCAAAATTTTAATTAATTTTTTAAACGTGAGTAGATAATGGTTAACAAAACAAATAATTTTACGAGTGTGGTGTTTATAGTATTTATGATATAAATTAAAATAAAAAATTAAAAAAAAATAAAAGATTTGTGTTTTGTGGTGAGGAGGGGTAAAGTAAAATAGTGGGAGGGAGGAATATATAAAGTACGGTGTCGTTTTAAGTGAAGCGGAGAAAGACAAACAGCGCAGGGCTACCAAGATGCGTGTCTGCATTTTAGATTTTTAATTCAATAATTTTATCCCACACATTCTCAACAGAAACTCCCATGAAAGAATCTCTCATTTCTTTCAGACAATTTTTAAATATTATTATTCCATTTACTCTTTTTTCCCTTTCCCGTTTCTTCCACTTTTTCTTGAAATTTTAATTTATATATTATAAATAATATGCTAGTGGATTCATAGATTATTGTGATATTTGATATCGATACCGGTTGGAAAAGAGAACGAAGCATTCTTTACAAGGGTGTGGAAACCTCTCCTTGGCGACATGTTTTAAAATTCTTGAGGGAAAACTCGAAAGAAAAAGTTTAAAGAGGACAATATCTGTTAGTAGTGAGCTTGAGTCGTTAACAAATGGTATTAGAGTCATACACTGAGCTATATGTCAGCGAGGAGGCTAAGTCCCGAAGGGAGTGGACATGAGGCGGTGTACTAGCAAAGACGTTAGGCTCCGAATGGGGATAAATTGGGGAGTCCTACATCGATTGGAGAAGAAATCGAGTGTCAACGAGGACGCTAAGCTCTGAAAGGGAGTGAATTGTGAGATCCCACATCGGTTGAAGAGAAGAACGAAACATTTTTTTAGAGGAAGCCTAAAAGAAAAAACTGAAAAAGGACAATATCCACTAACGGTGAGCTTAAGCTTTTGCATTGAAATATCACATCGAGAGAAATGAATTGGGTGGCCAAGACTGAAGATAAGTTAGGGAAGAGATTCAATTGTGTGAATGTTAATGGAGACAAGAACAAGGGGTGCCCCACAAATCTTTAGTTGTGCAAGACAACCAAGGGGTACGTAATATTAAAAGCTCCATTAATCACACTTCAATAACTGGATTGGTTGATTTTAGTTTCAAGTTGTGATGTACGACAGGTAACCATTTCTCCCGAAACTCGCACATGATGGAAGAGAGTGCGACCTTTTCGAGTGTCTTAATTAGAACCTAACTTAGAATGTTGTAAGATCTTATATCGGTTGGAGAGTGGGACGAAACATTCCTTAGAAGGGTGTGAGAATCTCTCCTTAATAGGTGCGTTTTAAAACTGTGAAGAGAAGCTCGAAAAATATATGCTAACGGCAGGCTTAGGCTGTCACAAATGGTATTAGAGCTAGACACTGGGTGATGTGCAGCGAGAAGGCTGAGTTCTGAAGGAGGTGGACACGAAATGGTGTGCCAGCAAGGACGTTGGACTCTGAAGGGGGGATGGATTGAGTGCCCCATATCGATTGGAGAAGGGAACGAGTGCCAACGAGGATACTGGCCCTGAAGGGGGTGGATTGTGAGATCCCACATCGATCAGGGAGGAGAACGAATCATTCTTTATAAGGGCCTAGAAGCCTCTCCCCAGCAGACACGTTTTAAAAACCTTGAGGAAAAGCCCAAAAGAGACAATATCTACGAGCTGTGGGCTTGAGCTGTTACACCTAGCAAGTGGCAACGACATTACAAGAGTCCAACGTAAGACGGAACCAAGAAAAACTCTCCAACCAGCAATGGGCACTGAGGAGAGTGAGAAAAAGAAGGGAAAGCATCCACTTTGTAGCAATAAAGTTTAAAATTAGGTAATAAGTAAAGATTTGGTTAGAAGCATGAAGTCAAAGGAAGAGATTAAGAAAAGACACCAATATTTTTACATATCTATTTTACCATTCATTTCAAGTAATATATTTAATTTACCCTCATTATTTTACCATTCATTTCAAGTAATATATTTAATTTGAGAAAAATTATAATTTAATATCTATGGTTTAAAAGGGTAGAATAGATCGTTTTGAACGACTACACATCAAACGATAAGAATAAATCTATAAAAAGATGTTTGCTTGAAAAAAAAATGTCAACATGAATATAGTGAGGTCCCACGTCGGTACAAGGGTGTGGAAACTTTTCCCTAACATACATATTTTAAAACTGTGAGGCTAATGACAATACATCACAGGTAAAAACGGACAATATTTGTTAGCAGTGGGAGTTTCTCCCTAACATATAGTGTTTTAAAACTGTGAGGCTCATGACAATACATAACAGGCAAAAGCGAACAATATCGGTTAGCAGTGGAGAGTTTCTCCCTAATAGACAATATTTTAAAATTGTGAGGTTGACGGTGACACGTAATAGGCAAAAACGAACAATATTTGCTAGCAGTGGAGATTTTTCCTTAACCGACAGTATTTTAAAACTGTGAGGCTGATGGTTATATATAATGAGCCAAAATGGACAATATCTAATAACGGCTCTTCGGCTGTTAGAAGCATGCTCCACATAAATTAAAATATACTCATCTTTGCAGTGGAATGTTGGAATCCCTCCACACACACAAAAAAAAAAAAAAAAAAAAAAAAAAAAAAAAANTTTTAAGATAAAGTCACATTGCCTATGGAAAAAAAAGAGTAAAGAAGGGGCAGTCAGTGGCATTGTCATAATTAGTGTTGGTAATGAAGTGTTAGAGAAGGGAGGGGATGGGGCCTCTTAGTGTTAGTTTATAAGTTTATAAATGCCCAACAGGAGAGGAGAGATGGAGAGATGCCTTTAATGCATCCATCAAGCCTTCCACTGTTGCTTGTTTGCTGGGGTCAACTTCCCCGTTCTTGCCTCGTGTGTGGGACATTCACATTCATGGTTCAAGTTCACCGCTAATGATATTGTCCTCTTTAAACTTTCCCTTTGTGTTTCCTCTCAAAATGTATGTGTCAAGGATTGCATCACTCCCATCATCGAACCCATATTAGATGCTCTTGAAGCATCATGGATTGCACCAAGTGATCCCGGTGGGAAAACTCCTACGGCCGGGTTTGGATTTGCATTTACTGATAGCTCTTGAAGTAGGGGTTCTAAAGATGGGTCCTCCTACACCCCTTGCATTCTCGCCTCGACTATGTGTTCTCCCTATCTTCTTTCCGGTCGAGTCATCTTTTTCATTTTTTCTGTTCCTAATAAGCAATTAACTACTTGTAAATTCTAATCTACATCCGGACTTATGCAACATGCATTATCCACCATCTTTGACTTACAAACTTATAAAAAAGTCAGAATCATAATTGAACACCTTAAACACATACTTCCTACACTCGGACTTCAGAACTTCGTACCCCAAACAAACGACTCCACCAACTTATTAACTTCAGATCTCATAATCCAACTCGACATCCCAACCAGCCCCTTGTTGAGGTGCAATATTGTCAAAAAGAGTATAAACTAAATAAGAAGTGCTGTCATTCAATCCATTTGATTTATCATAAAACCTTCACCTTGTAAGCATACACGTTGATTGTCAAAAGGGGAAAAATCGGTAGCTTACATGTAACTTCAAGTGGATCATCCAATTCATCCTCTTTCTACATAAGATCTAAGTTAGCCCTCAACTAAGTTGGAGAACTGTAGTAATCATTCCCCTTCTATTTCCTAAGGCATTATCCAAGTATTACTCAACCCCACCCTACAATACAGAAAAAATCAATAGTTTTCTACTTAATTTTTCTCTGGTTTCCTGGATACGTTATATATATATATATATATATACTTGTAGATTTAGGTTAATAGCACAGTGATACATGTAGTTAAGGCGTTGAGCTTTATATGTACGGCCGCAACGGTTCGGATCTCTTATAGGTTTGCAGAGATAAATTTGACCTCAAAATCAAATCATCTTTCATATTGGTCTTGAGGATAAGCCTGGAGACAACCCATTACCAACTTTCTTCTTCTTGTAATTAGCAACACTACAGTGTGGACATATGTATTCTAATCCATCAGTTTTTGCATAATCCTGCGAAAATCATGCACAATGCATCATTATGAGATAGAGGTTTGTATGTGCAATGGAATTTTTCCTTGTTCTAATCTTTTCACACAGTTTGTGTATCAGTGGGATGATGTAGTAGGACGGGGAAGATACCTTAAATGCGCCGAGACCCTGCCTTCGGTCGCAACCAAAGTGAGCCCACTCGCCACAAATGCCACAGTTCACCCAGTCCCCCGCTGCACTACTGTTAAATCGATCCAAAATTTCAGTGTAAGGGAACATATGAAGTTTATCTAATTTAACATTAAGGAAAGAGAAAGATGGCTTATGAGCCCGAGCTCATCGCCAACATATATTTTCCTCTTTGGACTTTCCCTTCTGGGCTTCCACTCGAGATTTTAAAACGCATCTGTTAGGAAGAAGTTTCCACACCCTTATATGGAATGCTTTGTTCCCTTCTCTAACTGATGTGAGATCTCACAATCCACCCCCCTTGAGAGCCTAACGTCTTTGCTGACACACCACCCGGTAACCGACTCTGATATCATTTGTAACAGCCCAAGCCCACTACTAACAAATATTGTCCCTCTTTGAGCTTTCCTTCTAGGCTTCTCCTCAAGGTTTTAAAACACGTCCATTAGGGAGAGGTTTCCACACCCTTATAAGGAATGCTTCGTTCCCCTCTCCAACTGATATGGGATCTCACAATCCACGCCCCTTGGAGGCCCAGTGCCACAACCTAACTATAGTATCCTCATTGGCACATCGCCCAATAACTGGCTCTGATACCATTTGTGATAGCCCAAGCCCACCGCTACAGATATTGTCCTCTTTGGGTTTTCCCTNGCCCCTTGGAGGCCCAGTGCCACAACCTAACTATAGTATCCTCATTGGCACATCGCCCAATAACTGGCTCTGATACCATTTGTGATAGCCCAAGCCCACCGCTACAGATATTGTCCTCTTTGGGTTTTCCCTTCTGGGCTTCCTCTCAAGGTTTTAAAACACATCTATTAGGGAGAGGTTTCCACGCACTTATAAGGAATGTTTCGTTCCCCTCTCCAACCAACGTGGAATCAAACAAGAATGTTGCCTCCTAAGAGTGCATTGAAGGAAATATTTTCAGAAGAGAGTGGAATGAAAGTGTACAAACCTGTGACACAACAGGCAACATTCACCATCTACATCTTCATGCGCCAATTCATACTCGAGAAGATAAGTTTCATAATGTCTTTTAAGCGTGTTTCCAACACCCTGCCAGAGAATTAGTTCTTATTGTCTATCACACACAGAAATCTACTCTATATCTCCTTATGAAAATCAAGAACAACATTTCCATTACTTGTTATGCATATAAATCATTTTAGATATTCAAGAATAAACAGTTACGACAAACCAAATGATAATCAGGATAAGAATTGTGTTATTAGACATGAGAGCCATACAGTCATTCTATTGGTCATGGTGTAATTGCGCATCTTTGAGAAGATCTGTCCTTTCCAGTTAATACCATTTCCAACACGAAAGCCACCTCTTGAAACCACCTGATCAGCAGCATCCGTTCGGGAATAGTCCAATCAGTATCAGAACACAGTACACTCAATATCCATGATTCTAATGGAGAAAGGAGCTTACCTCCTTGTACAGGTTGTAAAGGTCGAGACGCTTTCCATTGAGTATTGCATCTGGAAACTCAGCAAGCCCACCAGGAGGAATAAGTCGATTATGACCTCGAAGAGCAAGAAACTGCAGCAAATCCTTCAAAAATTCCTCCTACGTGAGAGCAAGAAAAAAAATTAGCTCAAGAAAAATTAAGTCGAAATCAATCTAAATATTCAGGTCGAACACCTGAGGATTAGCAACAACTTAAAGTTGACTTCCTGAACATTATATTCTTTAAGCACATATTTTCTAGGAGCGTTCCAAAGAGATGCGACTACCTCAAAGCAAGCCTGTATAGGGCTTCTGCCACAACCATGCTTCTTCAAGGGTAGTGGATTCATGGGAATAATTTGTTTATATTGAGATGCACTTGAGAACATTTTTTGTTGCAAAACTGAAGCTGAACCTACAGTAACATGCTTCGCTGAATTACTAGAAGAAACACTAGCTTTAAACAGGCCTCCATTGTGCCCACCTGTCTCAGCTATTCCACGAAAAGATATCATTTTATGGCGATTAACGTGAGGAATGGGCCTCATTGCGGCAATTTTCATTCCTCTCCTTCTCGGGAGTGGAAACATGGGAGTGCTGAAACCATTCCTCGATCCTATTTCCATGTTCTCGCCGTCTATTCTGCTACCAGACGAAACCTTAAGATGTTGAATAACATCATGAGAACCAAGGCTTATGTCTTTCACATTTCTTAATCTCTTTCTAGGTGCAGGTGGTTTCAACCAGCTTGGAGGTGTGCTATCGGTTAAATTGTTTAGAAATAAATCTCTTTGCTTCCTTGAACCGAAGAAAAGGAGGCGTTCAGCATCGTCCTTCTCAAAAGAAGCTACAGACAAACCCTGAATGCCGGCAATGCCAAGTACCACTAAACTTCGGTAAGAAACATCAGGGGCTAACTGCCTCAAAATCTGCAAAACAGCCACGGACAAGCACATACTCATTATAAGAGCTAGTAATCATCAATCATCACTAGACGAATACAAGATATTGCTTCATAGATTTTTAGTTCTGATTCCCTAACACTGGAAATATATAAATATCAGCAAGCATTAATATTCTTTAGATTCCGTAATCAAGAACCAGGCCAGGAGAAACAAATTCACCGAAATCAGTGCACAGCATTTCAGGCTAGATAGAAGACAGCCATTCTGATTCAAGAACATACGAATGCTAAACCAGAATATAGAATCAGATTCCAACGGATACAATCTCATAAAATAAGATGAAGAGAAGTGATCGGACAACCTGAGATGCCCACGAAGGGACCTTCATGCTAACTTCGAAAACTGTTGCCCCACAAGCAACTGAAGCAGATTTCCGTGGCTCACGCGAGTGTTTGCTTCCATCACCATCTATTAGTGTCTGTACTGGTTCGCTTCTGTCTATAATCTCATTCTTTATATAATTTTCAAATAGCTGAATACAAACAAGTAAGAAGTTGTATAAGATCTGACAGCTGCAAAATAAGATGAAAACCTAACCAGAGAGCTCCTACATTACCTGATCATCAAAACAAGCTTGTGCACTACCCGACACCAATAGTGAGATGTGGGCAAAACTGCATGTTGATATGTCACAGCGCATGGTCACAACACCATTAGAGTGCATTCCTGCCTGGAGAGGTGGAGGAGGGGCACTGTGCACATCAGATGAATTAATACAATTGACAGCCATTATAAAATGTGGAGTCTACAACTCCATCTAGAGGTCAGAAAATTTTTGCAGTGACTAAATCCATAAAAACACCAGCAACATAGAAAAAAATAATAAAGTAGAACTCCTCAAATGCATTAGGCAGGTGATGCAATCCAGAAACCTTGAAATAAATCAGGAAGTGACTTCAAAAACCAACACACCTGAACTTGCCGTGAAGTTTGCTCCCCCGAATCTAAAACAAAAAAATAGGTATTAGAAAAAGAAGTAAGAAGAAAACACTTTCCCCTATTAACAGGACATAACCAAATCAAGAAGATAGATTGTCTATTCGAAACAGAGGTTCTAGCAATAAAGCATTTTCCCTACTTACTTCAATGTCCAAGAGAGCGTTAAGACCATCCTCCAGAGCTCCTAATACGTAAGCATCCTAGAAAGAGGAAAACAAAACTACAAGTCATGCCATATAGGATACTGGAAGGGTACGAATTTTGCACATTCGTGTCCATTCCTACTTACCAATGACCTTGGTTCACCACATATGAGAAATCTCATTTCAACATCATGATCAAGTATGCTAACAGAAGGAACTTCCGATGAACTTTCTTCATCATCAGCTGCCTCTTTCTCAAGGGGTTCAACGTTTATTCTCAAACGTTCTCCTAGAAGATGTGGTCCTAGATCTTCACTAACGTCATTATGACTACTGTTATGAAGAACAAGGCTGTTTCCCAAGCAATACATCCTAAATGAAGCATGTGCAAGTTGAAATGCGTCCCATGTATGAGCAGATGAACTGCAATTCACATTGAAAAATAGTTATCCTTCAATTATCCTTTACTTTCCATCTATACATAGCACCGATTAATCTGCATTGTCATACTAATGGAGTACCTCTGAAGAACCGAAAGAAATGCATTACGGAAATGGCATGCTGCATAACAAGAAAATGTGCTTCTCCAGTATATGACATAAGGAATACCCTGATAACAAGTAAGCAACCAGTTAACCAAAATATCTTGTTCCATTCTCTTGGTTTATGAAAATAGCTCACACTTCATACAAGCACATCAGAAATGGCAGTAAACACAGAAGGCAAATATGGAACTAAATGAAATTCACCTTGGAATGAAGTGCATCAGCTACTTCATCTCCATTGGCTATTTCCAAATATACCTGAAGATCCACACCAAGGTCGTTAGTAAAAATTGGAGTGAAACGTAACGGACATAAGAGGTTGCGATGGTTATCAGAAGCAGGCTTGTTTCAACAAACCATAAAATTTATTAACAAGCTTAGTGGAATTTCAAACGCCACACTAAATTCAACATCCAAAATATACGTAAGCTGATAGGATAACTAGACTGGCTAACGTTTTCCCGGTGTCCAATTAAAACAACATTAGTTCACTGTAATCATACCATATAGAAGTTCTTATTTGTTTCTGTTTACTTTTTCCTTTTGCAGGGGCTCGATTACAAAA
>NC_036649.1:5165345-5355345 GCF_002806865.2 Cucurbita pepo subsp. pepo | reverse complement strand
TTAAGAAAATGTGATTGTTGTTTTTCAACAATTTGAAGATAAGATATAGAGTGAAACTTGGGAAAGATTCAACGAGATGCTTATATGTGTCCTCACCATGGACTACCCCATTGTATCCAAATGGAGACCTTGTACAATGTATTGAATATTTCTACTAAACAAGTGGTGGATGCTTCCGCCAAAGGAGCTATTTTGTCAAAGACATACAAAGAAGCATATGAGATTTTAGAGAGAATAGCATTTAACAATTGCCGGATGTGAATCCAGGAAAGAAGGACCGAGGAGTACTTGAAGTTGATGCTTTAAACTAGCTTCGATGACTAATATCCTACAAAACCTAGCATTGGGACAAGGCTCAAGGACGAAAGCACCCGTCCAAACTACTGCTGTAATGATTCAAACAGCAGCTGAATCTTGTATATATTATGGAGAGGAACACACTTTTGATCAATGTCCAAGCAATCCGACCTCAATTTTTTTATATGGGGAATCAAGCTAGTCAAGGTGTTAAGGATATTTAGTAATAAATTATAGTTTACGATATATATTATATTTGATATTTTATTATAAGGCAAATATCTAATATTTGCCTGATTACCATAGGTATCTTTCATTTNTTTTGGGAGTTAGTGACTCATTTCGATTCCAAGGAGTGGATAGAGACGTGATTAGATTGAACTTATTCCCTTATTCTTTGAGGGATGATGTTAAATCGTGGTTGAATACTTTAGCATCGGGAACAATTGATTCGTGGATATAGTCTAGCAAAGAAATTTTTGATCAAGTATGTTCCACCCACTAGAAATGCACGGTTAAGAAAATGTGATTGTTGTTTTTCAACAATTTGAAGATAAGATATAGAGTGAAACTTGGGAAAGATTCAACGAGATGCTTATATGTGTCCTCACCATGGACTACCCCATTGTATCCAAATGGAGACCTTGTACAATGTATTGAATATTTCTACTAAACAAGTGGTGGATGCTTCCGCCAAAGGAGCTATTTTGTCAAAGACATACAAAGAAGCATATGAGATTTTAGAGAGAATAGCATTTAACAATTGCCGGATGTGAATCCAGGAAAGAAGGACCGAGGAGTACTTGAAGTTGATGCTTTAAACTAGCTTCGATGACTAATATCCTACAAAACCTAGCATTGGGACAAGGCTCAAGGACGAAAGCACCCGTCCAAACTACTGCTGTAATGATTCAAACAGCAGCTGAATCTTGTATATATTATGGAGAGGAACACACTTTTGATCAATGTCCAAGCAATCCGACCTCAATTTTTTTATATGGGGAATCAAGCTAGTCAAGGTGTTAAGGATATTTAGTAATAAATTATAGTTTACGATATATATTATATTTGATATTTTATTATAAGGCAAATATCTAATATTTGCCTGATTACCATAGGTATCTTTCATTTATTGTTATTTCCATTTATTACTATTCCATGTAATTTATTTGATTATAAATAAGATAACTTTCACACCATCTAGGTGGGGTGGATTAATCAAACATTCTTACAAGGCAACCCGAAAAATAATCCCTTCTCAAACAACTTATAATCCGGGGTGAAGAAACTATCCAAACTTCTCATGGAAGGGACAAGACTCATACAACCAACAAATGTCACCTAAAGAAATTATCCTCTAAAGAAATTATCCTCGAGGTTTTAGATTACAAAATCAATTGGCATATGGTCCTCAACAGGCCAACACCAAGGGAAAGGAATTAGCCAAGCTCAACACATACCGAGAACATTGCTTGAGAGCCTAATAAAGGAAATAATGTTGTGATACAAAGTCATTGCGAAATTTGGAAGTTCAAGTAGATCAATTAGCAACTGAGTTACGAAATAGACCTCTTGGGAAGCTGCCAGCAGACACCAAAACACCAAAAAGAGAGGGCATGAAGCAATGTCAAGCAATAGAATTGAGAAGTGAGAAAAAAATATCGAGCAGATGAGGTGAAATTAAGAAAAAAAGTGACAGTCACTCCCAACAAACAGCCGATACATAGTAGAGAAAGAAGGAAACTGCTCGAAATAAAGAAAAGAGCAAAAATTATGAAGAATGAATTTTCATGGTTGCTCTCACTTTTGAGTTTGAATCTCTCGAAACTTCACCAATTTTCTACAAAGTTTGACGTTTATCAGGCAACCCGATAGAGAGCTCTTTAGCCTTTGCCTTTGTATGGACCGTGACTCGATGACTCTAAAAAGATGGGCAAATTTTTTTTTTCGAAATAAAATAAAATAAAACAAAAGGATTTTAAAACATAATATACATTATACCATAAAGTTCATACATTATTATATAAAAAAACACAACTTAACAATTAAAATACAAAATAAGGACGGGACACAAAACATTTAAAACAAAAAGGGGTTGAGGACGACGATTGAAGCTTGTCTATGACACCTTCTCCGAAGTCCTCTCCTGACCTCAACCAACTCCTTATTTAACTGAAAAATATGGAAAACATGGTTGTGGGTTCTTATCTTCAAAACTTGGATCTTGATCTTTGTTTTAGTCCTTGAACGTTGTCTTGTTCTTGGTTACTTTCTAGGTTCTTGTTCTGTTCTTGGTTCGTTCTGACTCTCCCTATGATTTACGGTACTAATTATGAACCTGACAACCTGTGTCCAAGGCTTCATATGTTCCAAACAACACAGTCTGAACCTATGTCTAAGGCTTCATGTGTTTCAAGCAACGTAGTCTGAAAACCTACATTCAAGGCTTCTTATGTTCCAAGCGATGTAGTCTGATTCTACATTCAGAGCTTGCCCTGTGATACCGCCTGAACACCTATGGCCAAGGCTTCATATGTTCCAAGCGACATAATTTGAATACCTACGCTCAAAACTTCATACGTTTCAAGCAGCGTAGTTTAAAAACTTGCATCTACGGCTTGTTCTGTGATATAACTATAATACCTATGTCCTAGGCTTCATATGTTCCAAGCGGCATAGTTTGAATACATATGCTCAAGGCTTCATATATTCCAAGCAGCATAGTCCGAGTCATGAACTGATGGTGTTAATATAACACATGCGGAAGCAATTTGGATCTTAGGCACTTTTGAACATCAATTATTGTAAATGACTAGCATGTTCTTAAGTATTAAAACTTAATGAGTTTAAATACTAACCTTTTGTAGTTCAAACTCCTTTTGCCTCACGAACCGGTTTCGAACCACCACTAGTGTCTTCTCCACTATCCTCCGGCCTTAGAACGGGATTGTGGAATCCAGTGAGTGACTTTTGTAGTTCAAACTCCTTTTGCCTCACGAACCGGTTTCGAACCACCACTAGTGTCTTCTCCACTATCCTCCGGCCTTAGAACGGGATTGTGGAATCCGGTGAGTGACTTTTGTAGTTCAAACTCCTTTTGCCTCACGAACCGGTTTCGAACCACCACTAGTGTCTTCTCCACTATCCTCCGGCCTTAGAACGGGATTGTGGAATCCGGTGAGTGACTTTTGTAGTTCAAACTCCTTTTGCCTCACGAACCGGTTTCGAACCACCACTAGTGTCTTCTCCACTATCCTCCGGCCTTAGAACGGGATTGTGGAATCCGGTGAGTGACTTTTGTAGTTCAAACTCCTTTTGCCTCACGAACCGGTTTCGAACCACCACTAGTGTCTTCTCCACTATCCTCCGGCCTTAGAACGGGATTGTGGAATCCGGTGAGTGACTAAACTTGGGAGGGATTTTGTATATATGAAGAGAGTGTTTGTGAGAGGTTTTTCTCAAGGTTTTTCACCAAGAAGAAGAAGACCTTCCATGTACCATGATCACTCTATTTAAAGAGTCATGTTTGCATGTTCATGCAAATTTGAGATCACCAAATTTTGACACTCAAAATTCCACTCAAATGTTTGGGATTATGTGGCAAGCATGCATGTTTGAGTTAACCAAATTTTGACACTCAAAATTCCACTCAAACTTGTGGGGTTTATTTGGCAAACATGCAAGTTTGGTTAAACCAAATTTTGACACCTCAAAATTCCACTAACATGGATTTTTCCATGAAATGAAGTCAACATTTTGACTTTCTTCATTTTAATTCAACAATTAATTTGAATAATGAATTTCAAATTAAAGTAACATTAAATGATTAATTAAACTATTTAATTAATATTTAATATTAATTCAAATGCCAATCCCAATCAATTCCGACACATAATTGATTAAGATATTTAAATCTTATTTAAATATCTCAGATTCTCTCTTTTTGTTTAATTCGTAAATAAAACAAAAATGCGGTTAAATATATCGTATATATGTAGCGCATATTCCCTAATTTGAATTCGAACACTTCGAACTCACTCGTCACACTGTTCTATGGTTTAGTCCGATATGAGCTAGCAGAGGGACCTAATGGACCTATAGATCATGGGCTCCAACGATCCAAGATTAACCGATTAAACTCATTAACCTGGTTAACCAACATTCGTTAACTACTAGGACACTCCACTATAGCCTAGTAGTTGCACTCCCCTCACTATAGATATATTTCTGTCCATTTGATATAACCATGATTAGTAAGTCGATCCTTCACAGGTTGTTCGTAACTAGAGCTGGGTCAATTTACCGTTTTACCCCTGAAGTTACTTCTTGTTCCTTATGTCTCACTGATCCTCTAATAAACAATTGGTTTGTGGTCCAACCAGTAAACCGAATCCCTCTCAGGCCAATGAGAGGGTGGGGCCCCTTGTTCAAGACCTGGAGTCAGTGCTTAAGGGAACTACCTTTCTTCTATCCCTAAAAGTGGGTAGGAGTGAATTCCGTCTTGCACCCCACGTCCCCAGCCATTCACCCAGTCTTACCCCTGAAATGGGAGGCCTGTTGAGTCGGCGAACTAGAGCCACTCTCACCCATGCAAATCTAAGGATAATTCCGAATAAACAGGAGTTCATGGTTAGCTCAGGATTAAAACCGAGTTACCTAGGTTATCGAATGAAAAGAAAATCAGTCTCAACAGTAAACGACTTTATAAAGTGAGAGTGGTTTTCTTCATGGTCCGATCTTATGCAATACTCATTGCATAGGACGCCCCCACTCACATGTCTCCACATGCACAATTTAGTGATCGCATTGTTTATATCATATACAAAAGTGGGCCGCATCCATAGTGTCCCCAGAATAAGGTACTCAGCCTTATCCTTATACTATAGATCATTTTGACTATATACTTGAACTTGATCCACTCTTATGTCTCTACATATAATTCAAGTAGTCATACTATAGCCAGAGTGTTCTTAGTTTATTGGATTTAGATTAATGATCGTAAAGTTCACTTTATTCAATAACAATTTTTACTGAATAAACAACAATAATAACTTTATTGAAAATAGAATATATCTTTGTTTACAAACTATGAGTTTTAGGACATAAAACCCAACATGAACATGATGTACCGTGGGAGGTTTTAGGAGTTACATGAGTTTCTGATTTTAAAGACTTTGGTCCCTTATTCTTGAGTGGTACCTAGCATTCTTCTTACCTTGTTTGTTGGGTTGGGTAATGGCTTGCAGCTCCCCAGGTTCGTTTTTCAATTTTTGCAATGTCCTTTGGGTCGTTAGCTCCTTATTAATGGACTCCGTCTCCCAAAGAGAATCCATTATTTTGACTAACTTATGCATCAAATTTTTTTTTTTTGGTAGATTACTCTCTTTCCCCCTGCAATTTGTAAGACATGTCATCCCCAACAATATTATTGTTTCCCGATTTACTACAACATCATCGTTCAACATAAATATTTTGAAAATTTACCAAATAACTCAATAAAATGTACCATTAAGCTCAATTTATGCAAATTGATTTTCTTTTCGTGCTGAACTACAATGAACTATTTCATGCTTACTAATTAGAATAAATCGAACAACTAGTGAGAAAATGGTGAGTATGAGTACAAAATAAACTACAAAAAGACTTCATATAAATCTACTTTCGGAGAGTTGTCAATTGCTTATGAAATTTTAATGGATGGTCTAATATCACATTAACAAGAACTTATTTGAAGTTTAATAGACATACGAGCATGTTTAGGGCTTAAACCAAGGACATGGATAAAATGACCAAAATGCCCCTACTATGTTCGTAAGTTATTTCATGACCTAAATGAACTTATGTCTATTTTTAAGGATATGAATGACTATACAAGGTTTCAAGGTAATGAAAGCCAGATTTGGGTGGAAAAAAGACCAAAATACCCCTATTAAAATTTTATGATCGGTTCATTCGAGAGGATGAAAAAATTTATATTAGACTCATTTATAATAATATGAACGACTACAAATTATTTTAAAAGTATTAAAAATATGTTTAGGGTATAATAGGAAGATTTAGATGAAAAATGATCAAAATGCTATAATAAACTTTTTTTTACGAGAATATGATTTTTATGAACTTTTTGTCGGTTTCTTTTGTATTTAAGCATAAACTTTATTTTTGATATTGAACATATATACTTGCTTTATGTTTTAAACTCTCTTTTTTAACTCCTTTGTTTTTAAACGCTATATTTTTTTACTGAACTTTTATCTCGTTGAGTCTGCCCCATCATAATCCCGAACAAGCTCTAAAATGGGACGGTGACAGAAATCATAAATGAGGTGGAGGAAAATGGAGCTATAATTTCAAATCAACGGTTTATATTTAGTCAAGTTAAATCATACTCGAATAAGGTGCTTTAAATATGAGCCATAAAATAATTACAACTCAAAGATAATCGAGTTGCACGGTTTGTAGATTTGTTTAGAATCATCATTTTTATCCCAACGTAAATTCTAATGATTCAAATCTATTTGATGCCGACAATAGAGAACAAATTCCTAATTATTTTTGTTGGTCGTGTGGGTAATGTACAATCGGGTGGCCTTAGTTTGCCACATCCATAACATCCATAACATGACTGTGGCATGCTCCCGTGCCTATCAAACACGCACTCTCGTGTTTGCAGTTGCATTTTGGACATAATGGCATGTCTTGATTTTGAGCCTGACCGTGCTTACCTAATTGCCCTTCGTGATCACCAATCAGATCGAGAGGAATTTCTTTACAACCTTCTCAAGAAGCTTGGATAGTCTCATACGGCAATGGCGTACGTGAAAAGAATTGAGGCACCGAGAAACCTTGGATTTCCTCTCGTAGACCTAAAGTAAGTTGATATTTCTACTCCTTCATATCAACAAACTTGGGAGCAAACATGGTAAGCTTGTTAAGTATAAAGATAATTGTGATCATGTTAATCTAGATTTTGTGTATTTATTATTTCATTCGTCAGATTTCGAAGGTGAAAACATTGGAGCCCTACGCATCTTGTCCAATACTCTTTCTGATTATGATCAAGGTCGAGGACTGCGTGCAGGAGTTGCTCAAGTTCGTTTTGCAATCTTCCATTAACCAAACCCTAGACTTTGATTTGGGTCTCTCCACTGCCTTCTGCTCTGGTCTCCTTAAACATGATCCGTCCACTTCCAATTCGTTACCAGACTCCACAGCGGGTAAAAATACACAACTCGCTGTTTATTTTCAGTATATTCTCTGTTTGTTTTGCTATGAAGAATGTGGATTAGTATGATCTTTTCTGGAAGCACCGTCGATTCTTTTGCTTAATTCAAACTTGAAATGCGTAATGTACGCTTGTGTAGCCTTCATTTATGTTTTCCCTTCAACTGCTATTGCAAGATTTGTGTGGTTTTATGAAGAAATTAGCGAAGGAAAATCGTTGAGAAGCTTTTTATAACTCTATGTCGGGCTCACTTGTTGCATTATGCTTATGAACCACCCCCAACAAGAGTTTTAAGTTAGTAACTCGTCTTCATTTATCCCATGTAGTTTAAATTTTGTAATAACGTATTGGTCGTTTTGGTTTAAGATTAATAACGATTAGTTCTTGTTCTAGAAAATCCCACTAAGGTGCAAAAGGATTGTTTTCCATATGTAGATGAAGAAATCGATCAAGGACTACGCGTGTTTTAATTGCTACGTATTGAAGGTCGGTATTTCACCTAGATGGATTTTCTCAAATAAGGGTTTAATTGTAATTAAACTATAGGGGATGATACAAAAGTTTATGGAGCAGATCATTGTTTCGATGGAAGTACAGGGACCAAATATGTTTTTTAATCCACTCCGAACCAGTTCTAAAAGTTGAGGACGTTGATAATGTTTGTTCTTTAATGATTCGTGCGAAAGAAAATCCTACGGTTCTACGAACGAATTGAGCTCCCTCCTACTTTCCCTATTCAGGTGGGGATGGGATTGATGGAGGAGAATGGAGACGCTTACTTAAAAGAACATATTTCATGGCCTGTTCATATTGTCAATAACTCGTTATGATGACTTTTTGATTTAGCTCGATCGCACCACTATAAAATTGTATGGTTCTTTTTAATGAAGGAGTTCCTCCATATCCTTTATACAAGTGTTTATCATCAGCTTTGTGGGATTCCATCTGTTATGGCTCCTTCTGTCCAATGTATAAGAGAATGTTGATGACGAATGGAGAAAGTTCTTTAAAGCAGAAAGAGGAAGAATGGCTGAAGCTGATTATGGATAAGGGGTCTGAAATGGTAGAGGTAAATGAGACATGGAATTTCCTTTTTGTTAGTAACCGATAAGATCGACTTTATCCTTCATTAAAAGACCTTTTATTTCAGCAGATATTTAAAACTCTTATCCTTGAACTTCATGTCGATGAACATTTCTTTATGCAGCTAAAAGGTATTGTGAATTGAAAGCCAATGTTATTAGTCTAGAGCAATAGGTATATCCAAGTTTCTTAGTTTGTTGATTCATTACTTCGACATGGATTGTCTTCTAAATTTGTTTGTAGATGGCCAAAAATCAATCGAAGGAAAGTACGCTTTGGCCAAATATGATAGGTATTTATTTTTAATCACATGTTATCATACAATTTTGATTTCAACTCTCCCCTTAAATATGACAAAGTTAGTATGGTACCGTACCATTAATTATCCTAGACTATTTATTCTTTTTAATATTGCCAATTTCTAGTTTTGATTTTCCCTTTTCCTTTTTGGCTGCAGACTTGAACCAGGAATGCTGATTATCTTCAATAAGTGTCTTGTATTTGAAATCTCGGTAACTTGTGTTCTTGCTTTCTATTTTGTTTCCCTTTAGCATTATTCTTTGTAACTTGTTAAACTATTGAGTATTGAAGGATGTTCGCCGGTATGTGTCAATTTATGATATGTTGGAGTCTGAAAATCTTCAAAGCATCCTGCCTGGAGTTGAAAGCATTGACGAAGGTAATTCTTGTAAATCTATACAGCTTTTTCTTGACTATTTGAATATTTATACAACATTTTCCATATCGGAAACTGTACTACTTTGTTATCTAATACAAACTTCTTGAAATTTTGATAAGATTTAAAATGATATATGAATCTCCGTTTGGTTCCTGATCTATAAACAGATTGTATTTCTTCAATCTGAATATACATTTGATAGCAGAGTTTGAAAGTAGTTTTTTTTTTTTTAAAAAAAAAAAACTAAATTTAAAAGACGAGAACTGTGTTTGTGATTGAATTTTGAAAAGGTAGAAAACGGAACATTTGTTTTCTATGATCTATTTTTCTTTAAGTAATGAAATGAATTCTATTTTTGAGGGGAGGTGGAGATTAGAGAGAAAATTTTATGCTGTTCGCCACAATTTAAAAATATTGAACTCGAAAACGAAGAAAATATTAAAAAATGAAGTATTAAAATATTGACTTACCTAGATTACTGTTTCTGGAAATATTTGGTGAAAAAAAGCATGCCAAATGCAAATTTAGGATACTTTTAGTATTTATTGTTTCCCGAACTTAAAAACAGAAGCTGATTAGATACCGAACAGTCACCGAGTTTTTGTAGAAACAGAAAAAGTGTTGCTTAGGACATGTTTGGTAGTTATTCTTATTGAGTCAGATATAACAGGTTAACTGGATGAAGAAATTCATTAAAGAAACAACTTTTTTTGAGTTGCTCCTTTGATGAATTTCATGTTTTTCTCAAAATCCTGATTGTTGACTGGTCTGTTTAGTTCTACCGTTATTTGAGATGGAGAAATTGTTAAGAATTAAAACAGTGAATTAGCATAGTGAACGATTATGATGGACATATTTTCAGGTCTGCAAATATTGAACTTTTTGAACGAAGAAGAGGAAGAAATAGCTGACGGTGTTCTTGCTATATGTATTTCAAGTGTGCCACTTCAGCCTTACATTTCTTTAGCTGCAATAATCTCAGTGAGTTTTCTTTCTTGCTAAAATGCATGATCGAATACCGATATTTAAAAAAATTTCGTCATGTAGTCACTATTTCGTAGTTTTTGGACTAAATCTTGATTTGAACTAAATTCTTCATTCCAATGCTATACATCAATGCTACAATCCAGTCACCAAAGTTGTAGGATTTATAATATGAACTTAACCGATTTATGACCTCGAGAGCACAAGTTTAACATAAGAACTTTTTAAGTGATAAGGAATATTAGAGTAGTATCAGTACACGTGATCAAATGGTACGAATTGCATTCAAGAAGCCCTTCAATTATATGTTGTGAACATTGAAGTTTTCGGTTCGTTGGCTGACATGAGACATGTTTCTGCATGGTATCTAGTTTGTATTGATGATCTAATTCTCTAGTCCAGGAGTTGAGTTATGAAGGCCTTCAAGGTCTTCTTGGTTTGACACATACCGCAGGAACGGTTCCTGATGTTCTTCCCCCACCAAGATCAGCTCTTTTATCTTCATTTATTCTTCCATATAAACCTGAGGTTAGTTTCTGTATTCCATGATGAGTTACATATAAACCGAAGTTTAAATAAGATATGATTCGATAATATTTTTAGCATTTTCAAACTATCTGAAAGACTCGTGTGGTCGATAAATATTGTCCTACCCTTTTTTCTTGTATGCGTTAAGTTTGCATTTATCGCAAACTTTAAAATTGACATGAAGATTAACTTTGGTGATTTGCTATGATTTGCTATGAGGGCAAGAGCTTATTCTTGTATTTTCTTCAGTTGGGTAGAGGGAATTTTTTTTGTATATTCCTTAAAGGTAGTTCCTTACATTGTAACATTTGGTGAAAAAGTTTGTTTCTTTTTGAAAAGGAAACATTGAATCAGGCTTCTCCTGCTGTTCCCTTGCCTCTAGTTGCATCCTCGTAATTTCCTATGTCGCCCAGTTATGAAGGTTCGCTTTTTTTTATCAATCAAGGGCAAAGGCATAAAGTTAACTCATGGAGCTAAGGCATTGGCAAAGCATCATCATCGATCTAGTAGTAAATATTGGGGTACTTTTCATGGAAACGGTGAGCAGTTTCTTTCTTCTATATATGAAAGGGAAAAGATTGAAAGTTGATTTGATGTTAAATTTTTTTGACAGTGTACTTGACTGATCATCCTTTGTAAAACTCTTTCGCCAGATTCGGATAAGAATCGGCTTGCCATGAATACAATTGTTCACTTGATAGCTCATAGTTGCTGGTTGAATATTCATATGGTTGCACCACATGGAATAGTCTTTGAGATAAGGATAGCAGAAGGGTACGGTGCCAGGTGGTCGAACGATGGAAACAAGGTATCGTTATTATACGAGGCCCCGTTCTCTTATTTATAGATCTGGAAGTAATTGATATATACCAACTCAATTTGTTGCATATTACTTGGTTTCACTGTTTTCTGCTAAACACCTCTCCCTATCGGTCGAGCTGCTTTACCCCTCTCCTCTTTGAGTTGATCTCCTTATTTCCTCTCCTCCTCTCCTCTTCTCCTCTCGCTACTTATACTTACTCCCTCTCCTACATTACAACAACAAAGAATTGTTTGAGGAGTGATAGTTTTTCCATGGAGAAAGTTGAGTCCTTGGGAGATTTACAGTGTTGCTGTACTTTTTGCATCATTTCAGTTCATTGGATTTCTAGAGCCATACATGGAAGATGGGCATTGGAAGAGATGGAAGCACTAATCTTTTCTTCTGGTAATGAACTAACTATAAATTACATTTTAATATTTACACACTGTTCTACTGATGTTCTTGGTCCGCTTAGCTACAGGAAATGAGATTCTTGTTGGGAAGCGGAGCAAATACTTTGGTTAAAGTAGAATCTTTATATCACATGATCAGATTTTTATGCACAGTGTATGCATGCAATAATTCAACTGTGGAACTAATTATTGTGTCAGCTCAACTATATGAACACCATTTACATTCTTGCATTGTATGCATTCGTTTGTTCTCATACTTCATAGCTCGTATGTACCTTCAGTTTCTGGAAGCTGTTTCAATTTCGTATGATACGACTGTTTCAGCACGGTAACAATCTGCTGATCTTAGCTGTATTTAAAGAGTCCAGGTTCTTTTCATTACAATAACTGTTAATTGTCACAGTTTCGAATGGGTTAGATGCATCTCTTTCATGTAGTTGTTTCGATGTTATTTCGTTCTGGTTTACGAACCTTCAAATAGGGCTGTTCGACCCCAGAACAACAATATCAGATGTTTGGCTGGTGGCGTAACTTTGATCATAAACTTCAACATGAAACTCAGACCCATAAACTTTAAAATTTTGGCTTCATCATGATTTCATGGCTGGATTTTTCACCGATCTGCATATATTGTTGCTTTTGAATATTAATTGTGACCTTCCGAGATTCTTCAGGCTCTTTCTGTATGATGATTGGTCGTGTCCTGCCAGCCTTTTACTGCTATAATGGGCATACTCGGATACGACGATTCGAGATTCTCAAGCTACTTGCAACAGTCTTAGTCAATTTTAGTCGATTGAGTAGTTTGCCCATTTTCTTAATCCTCTCATTCTTATTTTATTTCGGTTGAAGTAGAAACTCTTTTAACTCATCTTAATCAAAGTTCCGTTTGATCACTCAACGATGTCTTTTTCTAATTTCAACAACACTATTACTAGTATAGGATGATATCTCTGTCAAACACTATACTTTTGATGTTTGAATTGTTACTTAGAATCATTTTTTTTCGAGTTGTGATAGCGTAACTTGTAAAGACCGAGTTAATGGTCTTCGGGAGGAAAAGAAAAGAAACAAACTTCAAATCTTCATGTACTAGAGGAAAAACAAGTTCTTAGAAGCATGTCATTGTGTCAAATATGTTTAAATCTCATATTGAATATTGTGTACTGGGAGGGTAAGGCAGCTGATTTGTCACAATCTGTTTCTTAAGTGGGCTTCAAATAATGCTGATAATGATGCACCAACTTTGGTAATTTCCACAAATTAGCCTTTAATATTATGTGTTCTTGGCTTATAACATCTTATCCAACTTGTTAGTTCAAAATTTATAGAACAATACAAAAGAGAACAACTCATTAAGAAACAAGTTGATATTTAGTTAGCTCGCTGATGGGACGTATTCTTAATCTGTGCTAACTTTAAGAAACACCAACCAACAATGGTGATTATTGTACTTTCATCTTGCCATTATTATTGCTTTGGGCGTGATTGGACTTGCAAACCAATCATCAATTGCTTTGGTTTTGCTTAAAACACGCTCTTTCAAGTTTTCCTCGACTTACTTTTAAGTGATTATGGCGTAAATCTACTTTACAACAAGGTTTGTGTTTGGTAAATCTTACGGGTGTGTATTTAAACATTTTAGTCATATCTAAAACAAAACTAACTTCGAACTTACCTTACTACGGAGATGAAGAAGGCACACATATGCAAATATATTTTTATCTAACGGGATTTGAAATGATATATGGACTCTAATTTCATTTTCAATGAATTTGAATATATTGTAGTTCTCTATATATGGCACATGCATACGTACGTGAATCTACTAGATGAATATCGTTCACAAAAACTCTAGGCTTACCTATGGGCTTGTGCACTCTCACACACCGAAACCATATAATCAAGTAGAACGTAAAGTAATATATCATAGGTACACGTCTATACAGTACATATTGGAGAAGTAAATTCTTGATCTTACAAGTATATAATATACATGTGGATGTACATAATACTTTCGTATATAATGTCTTAAATTCCTTATAAGACAAATACTTTTTCATGATATAAATCATACATAGTCATAATAGTGAAGAACGAGTATATATGGAAGCACATACATTAAATAAATCATACATCATCTTAAAAACCATAAGAGACACTTAAAACCTAGACTATCTCTAGGGCCACTTGCTTCATACTTCTCTCGTCGTTGACATCTAAAAAATAATAAAGAATTAGAGTGGGAATTAAAATTTTTAGTAAGTAACCTACTTATAGTTTCTTAATCGTGTCCATGAGCGCAACATCTAAGGTACTTTACACTTGATCATAAGCCATATGTATGATTTTTTTTTTCTTTCTCGGGTCTAGTTTTGAGGCCTTGATTAGTCTATTGCCTAAGCCCTAACTTATTTACCTATGTGGTTCCTCGTACCTCTCTAGACAAATTTAAGGATAGTGGATCCTATTAGGTTGTCCACTTCCTTTTACACACAATACAAAACTCTAAACCCCTTTGTTGGGAGCCCCGTTTGTTTGATTTATTTTAGAAAAGTAGAACCTAAGCACTCTTCTGAATGGATCATAAGGTCACATGGCAGGTATTAAAATCGTGAACCTAGTAAAACCTATATCTAGGATTCAGATTAGGATTTAAAATCCATATTCGATCCTTAATTGCCCTAACGTTCTTCTACATCTCCTGTGACACAGTCATAATGTCTCATACCAAAGATTTGGATCAAGATTCAAAATTTGAATATGACATTTATCGGTTACGACATTCTCTTGCATTCTTTACATGATTTGAGCATGAAATCCTGCTATTAAGAGTAGGGCATCCCATCAGAGGTGACGAAAATATGTAACTATGGTGTGTTGTATGGTGTATCCAATAAATGGGAGGTCTATACATAACTATCGAGTGTAATATTATATATATACACGCACCCCACTTTTTTTATTCTCCACAATTACCTCTATTTTCTATCATTTCTTCCCCTCTCCAACTTCCTCCCTCCCTTTAAGGATATATATTATATTCTCCTCCATATGTGATATATATTCTCACATCATAGAAAATTTCTGGTCATTACAAATGGTATTAGAGTACGATATGTCAGCCTTCTCGCTGTTCTTTGAAGGGGATAGACATGAGACAGTGTGTCAATAAGGACGCTGGCCCCAAAGGGAGGTAGATTTGGTGGGGTCCCACTTCGATTGGAGAAAGGAACGAGTGCCAGCGAGGACGTCTGATCCCGAAAGGGGGGAGAGGGGGGTGGGGGGATTGTGATGTCCCACATTGGTTGGGGAGGAGAACAAAACACCTTTTATAAGCGCGTGGAAACCTTCCCCTAGCAGAGTCTTAAGGCCTTGAGGTGAATCAGCCAATTAAATTCTTAAACATTAAAATTTCCTTTATGGCGGAATCAGCGAATTCTAGCTTCAAAACGTCGGATGTTGATTCCACACATCCTTATTTTTTTCATTACTCTAATCAGCGATGATATTCACTTATTCCAATCAAATTAAATGGGACAAATTAGCTTGGAGTAGATCAGTTATGCATTCCACACATCCTTCATTCCACACATACTTATTTCATTTATTACTCTGATCAGCCACGATATTCACTTGTTCCAATCAAATGAATTTGATTTCTGGAATTAATGCAACAATATGATATCTTGGTTAACTCATTCCGTTGAAATAGATATTGCTAAAGGTATTATTCACGCCAAGACATCTTATCAAGTGTGGGTTGTTCTTCACGATCAATTCTCACAAAAGAATGCTTCAGCAATTTTTCAGATACAAAAGTCAATAGCAATGATGTCACAGGGAACCATGACACTGTTAGCATATTTCACCAAGCTCAAAGCACTTTGGGATGAATTGGAAGCGCACCGCACGTCGTTTACTTGTAATCAACGTCAAATACATGTTGATCAACGCGAAGAAGACAAGTTGATGCTGCAACTACTCATGGGGCTCAACGAGTCTTATAAAACGGTGAGATCTAACATATTGATGATGACTCCATTCCTTAATGTGAGGCAAGCCTATTCATTACTTATACAAGAAGAGACGCAGCGTCACGTAACTCCTGAACCTACTGAGAATTTCTCAATTGCAACAAGCAATGCATAAGAAGACAACATATTCAAAATTCATCAAGGACAAATCATGTAAGCACTGCAATAGAAGTGGTCATACAATTGATGAGTGTCGAATCCTTAAGTTTCTTTGTAAATTTTGAGATAAAAGGGGACATACAGAAGATCGATGTCGAAAAATAATTCTGAAAGGGCAGTACAAGTCAATCAACACAGCAATCATGGATATCAATCACCTGCAAATATGACGATGTTTCTTAGCTAAATACAGAAGAACAAGTCCCCTAATTCCATTCTATTTTTTTTTTCTAAACAATTAGAATAGATAGCACAAGCCTTTTCTGCACTCAATCATCGTCCTTTTAGTAATTTTGACTGTTACATCAATGCAGTCGGTTTGTTTCCAGTAGTATCGGCATTATCTATTAAAACATTTGTAAGAGCTAGATATTACGCATCATTTTTTAAATTGCCTATCTTTAAGATAAACTCAACCACAAATTGCATCATTCAAATAACAAGTTTTGTATCAATATTTATCACACTCTTAACATTCCTTCTCTTAGAACAATGATCTATTTGAGCCTTCTTTTAAGAATATTTTTGCTGAAGAATCTCGCTTATTTAATCGAGTTTTATTCAACCAAATATTGTTAAGCATTTTGCTTTATTCATGTAATGTCGGTGAGTCTCGCAACCTAAAATTCTTTTCCATGCGACTTAAATTTGATATGTGGCTCTATTACCGTTTTGTGATGCATGTTGCCCATCCCCCAATATATTTATCCACTAATTGTGACATCTGAGTAAAAGAGAGGTATATAAATGAATTAAAACCACATCTGAATGAGAGGGATTTTGAGGATAGAATAGTTAAAAAAGACTTAAAAAAATTGAAAATCACTACCTATACCAACAAGGTGCACCTTTCTATTTAGTGACTCTATCAAGAACTTCATAGTTAAGCGTGCTTTACTTAGGGCAATTCTATATTGGGTGACCTCCTAAAATTTTTTGTAGGATACATCGAGTGAGTACAAAAAAAAAAACTAGAAGGATTCATATTGGTTTGTGGGGATGCCACAACAGACATGTTGTATCCAAATTTTGAATTCAGATCTGAATCCTAGACATGGGTCGTTGCAAAGTAGATCGTTATACTATCATTTTCACTGCCATTAGAGTTATTGTCATATATCTATGTGTGGATAAAATATACATATTTACTTGAATTTTTTTTCAGCCAACCAAAAATTTTCCCACAAACAATTAGGAATTTCTTTTGTTTGTATTGTAAATGGATTAATTATTGAGTGGGTCTCAGCTAAGTGTTTTGCATAACATCAACTCCATCTTTTCCATACCAATTTTACATTCATTCTAATCTAAAAACAATATGCAATGAATAATAGCTTTGTTGTTATGGAATTTTAGACACGACTTGTTTTAATGACATAAAAGTTATAGTCAAACTTAGTCAGTAAAGTACTCAATCAACAACAATGAGTATATTCAAATTACAAACGAAAAAAAATGAAACATGAACATAATATGCCACTAGAATACTAGAGTGTTGAAGACAATGCAACAAACTAGCAAACAACGTTGGAGCAAGCCGTCCAAATCAGTCTCCTATTTACAACTTTTAGCTTATGTTTTGATGTCCAAACAATTGGCCACCAAATTAGGGTTTCTTTGTGTATCAATAGCTAGATTTGCTAATTATGAAGAATGTCAAATATCTTATTATGTAACTGTCTAAGTCCACCACCCCTAGTAGATATCGTCTTTTTTTGAATTTTACGGTTTTCCTCCAGATTTTAAAAACGCATATGATAGAAAGAGGTTTCTACACCCTTATAAAGAATGCTCATTCTTCTTACCAACCAATGTGAGATCTCACAATCCACCTCTTTCGAGACCTAGCATTCTCGCTGGTACTCGTTCCTTTTTCCGATTATAATTGAATATATATATATTTGTTAATATTTGGTTGAAATTGAATAATATGATATACGTTATTATAAAGTGATAAAAGAAGAGATGAGAGTGAATTATATATACGAAATGGAAAAAAAGGAAAAACTAAGGATGGAGAGAGTTGTATGATTTGATGATATTATTTTGAGAGGAAGAATGTAACATCGAAGTGTGAAAGAAGAAATATATTCAAACCATTAATAATGGGTTTGGGGGACTGTCGATGCATTGCATCTCTCTTTCTAATAATTCTTCTCATTTATGGAACCAATCATTTGACCCATCATACCCTACTTTTTAACTCTAAATATTATTCTCATCTCTTAGTTTAACTCAACCCTACTTGTTTTTGTTTTTTTTTTTTCTTTTTCAATGAGCAATTTAATCAACTTTATCTCAATTCTTTACCCATTAACTTGAAGACTATTCAATTTTGATTAGACCATTTATCACGAAAGTGGTCTTATTATGGGTTCGGTTATAATTGTATGTTTTGTGATGACACATGCTCGTGGCTTCACACTTATCATATTCTCGTATGTTTGAACGGTTATAAAATGATATGTGACTGTTATGTTATATGTGATGAAATGATATATTTACGATATGATATGTTGAGATATAATATGTTTGACGATGTACTCATGATATGATATGTGAACATTATGATATATGATATGACATGATATGTGTGCATAATATGATTTGGCTTATGTTTGACATGATTGACATACAAAAAAAAAAATGATGAATTGGTACAAGATACAACCCCGATATACGCATGACAAGTTATGATAAAATGATATGATACAAAGGAAAACGCTAAGGGGGTTGTTGTACACGATAATGAAAGGAAAAATGTTGGGAACTCATGCATCATTCTGTGCTCATGCATCGGGGGATACCCCTTCTCCATTTACGATACAGACAGGAAAATGATCATTATATTATTATAATGCTACGACGGTCGCAATTCCTAAATGGGTGTCCGACATCAACAACTACAAGATAATGCTCGTTCGACAAGAAAGGGGCTCATGAGGTGTGTGAACCAACGGGTGAATCCATACTCGCACTTGTGGGCCAGTCTAGAATAGTAAATACACATCCAATTACCCTCTTAGGATATCTGCATAAGAAATATAGACTTATATGATAGGTCTTACTCACGATTGTATGTGCTTGCTTCTAATCCCAATAGTGGGGTCACTTACGAGTATTTCTTAAAATACTCAAGACACGTGCTACTTCTATTTTAGATAAAGGCAAGACAATTTTGTACAGCTGACGACAACATCGCAACTCGAGATCATCACACATGCATAGAGTAGTTGTATTTATTTTTATTATTTATTTATTTTATTTAGTATTTTGTTGTTTCGTTTTAAACACGTAAGTCCATGAAAGCGTTTTAAGATGAAGTTTAAATGCTTATTCACACAAATGATTACATTATGAGAACGATAATGACTTTAGAGTTGGGTTAGAAAATGAAGAGTTGGGTTAGAAAATGAGACCTTAAACTTTAAAGAGTAACAATTTAGCATTTGTATTTTATAATGTGTAATGATTTATTCTCTATGATGCAAAATATTACTAAGATTTAATGAAATTTACATATGTAAATTGATGGTANAAAAAAAAAAAAAAAAAAAAAAAAAAAAAAAAAAAAAAAAAAAAAAAAAAAAAAAAGAAGAGGTTGTTGAGAAACATGGGCAAGAATTCTTATGACTCGCCAAAACTCTAGCACCCTCATTGTACACGTTTCCCACGATGCCAAGAATACGCCAACGACCTTCAGCCGCACCTCATAGAATCCACCTGCAAGGAAAAATAACATGATATAGAGGGGAAACGAGGTAGAAGAATAAAAGATTGTTGAGTTACCTCACGACGAGCACGACGCCGACAATCACCCCGCTGAGACTCATGGCGCCATATAGTGTAGATAACACCATGGAAGAGAGGATTAACAAGCTAGGAACACCATGACGCACATGAGTGATTATTACCGAATGGTGTTGTAGCTTTGCCGGCCAAGAGGATGAATTGATTGCAGTGCAACTCTTCGTGCCCACATTTGAACCTTAGTAGGTATAGAGGGAGATGAAGGGATATCAAAAGAAGAAATACTCTTTTTGAGCTAAAGGCAAGACATCCCGACTGACAACGACAACATCGAAATTGGAGACCATGACACATATCATGGGGTAGTTGTACTTGTTAAAACAAGGTCTTTTAATTTTAACGTTATTTATTTAGTTTTTCTTATGTCATTTAAAAGATGAATGTTTAATTCCACATATGAATGTAGATGATGACGACGGAAGCGACTCTAGGTAAGTAGAAATTTAGGGTCGTTATATCATCCGATTAGGAATCAAATTTGTTTATAAACTATTAAGATTACGTTCTCATGTAATAAAAATTGATACTTAATTTTGACGAAATTTAGTACGATAGCTACTAAATTATTATAATTTTAAAAGTATAATTATTAGGAATTCTTGAATCTCACGTTCCCTCAATTGTAACCACTAGATATCTTCTCCATTCGACTCCTAGCCTCGTATATTTCCCGAGAGAGAAGCCATTAATCCAAGATCTCCTTCATGAACCTTGTTGGCAAATCTTGGATCGCATGTAGTGATACTAATGTCTCGCCAAAAATCTCGAGTTTTCTAGCGGTTGATAAGCCCCTGATTCTTTCGCTAGACGGTTAGAAACCACGACCTCCACAATGGTATGATTATTGTCCACTTTGAACATAAACTCTCGTGGCTTTACTTTTGGTGGAGATAGTATTCCTTCCTTATAAATCATGTTCATCCTCTTAATTAATCAATGTGTGACTCCCTCCAAACAATCCTCAACACAGACGGCGAAGTTGAAGTTTTAAGGAGGAGGGCATGTTCTTATTTTCCTTCACCGCTGTCACGGTTGCTGTTGTGTAAGGGTTTTTGTGGTCACGCTCAACAAGGAGAATACATTCGAGTGAGTGGATGAATTTTTTGAAATATGAATGACACGTGCTTTGTTGTCCCTGCACGTCCCATTCCTTAAGATTGTTTAATACATTTTTATTTTGTTAATATTGTGATGTGAATATGTTATGTTATAGAACTAAATACATTACGTTGTAATTATGAGATATACTATATTCTAGAATATCATATTGACATGTTATGGTATGTAAAATTATGATATGGAAAGTGTTATGCCATAGTATACCTTACATTATGAGATTATGAGATGACATGAAATTATTAAGTTATGTATGAAATGAACGAAGATATAACATGGATCATAGATACATATCATAATTTAAAGCTCTAGGGACCTCATGAATCTTATATGTTCATGTGCATCAAAATACTTCCCCGCTTTGATTAGTACGGACGCATACACCAATGTTATATTATGGTATTATGTACACCATATTACTATGCGCTCTCTTCCCTTCGTGATATTTTAGCAACGTGAGTATACACTAGTCAAATGTCAAGTCTAGCAATACGTATATGAGCCCACTTGGGGGTCAATGTCTGTGTACGTGGGCCATGGAGAGAGAAGTATCACACATCCAACACGACTTAGACTAGAAGTAGGGACCAAGGTCATGTCATGATGTTTTTACTAAAGTAATAGTTCCAATATGATGCTTGTATTTGCATTTCCCCAACCCAGTAGTCGGGCTGCTTATTCAGTACTTTTAACTACTCAAGCCACGTGCTACTTCTTTTCAGGCAAAGGTAAGTATCCCTATACGGATGATAGTGTCGCACAATTGAGGCCATGAAGCCGAAGTTAGAGTAGTTGCATTTTTTATTCAAATCATAGCCATTAGTATAAACAGGGCAATTTCATTGCTCTGAATTTGATATTATGTCACTTCTACTGTGCTTACCTTTGATTCAAAATGGATTTATGAACATTTAAGTCCATGATATGTTAGGCATGCAGTAACGACCTTGATTTTAATAAAAAAAAATTAGAGTCGTTACAAACTCGTTAGTATTTTAAATTACATTAATATCCTAATAAAATAAGCAAAATTACCTTTAAAAATAAATATTAGTTTTTTTTTCTAATTTTAAAACTAATATTGTTTTCTAATAATATTTTCTTCTTTTAAGATTCCTTTGTTGGTATCGAACATTATACACATGTGCGAGTAATTTTACTATATCAATCATTATAAATGTCATGTCAAAGCTGAATATTTTGTAATATAGTTAGTATATGTATAATACTTTATATTATAATGGATTGTTATCCTGTAGCCTTTTTAATAATACCTTGTGAAAGTTTCAAAGGGGGTTGATACCCTGTTGTATTGTTATTGGCATATGATTTCTTACACCATTGGCTTTAGCGACCACCTTAGCGGTATAAACGATCGTGCCGTACACTGTTCTTTTCATGTTCGATTTGAGCTTGTTTGTTTGATTGTTTGTATACATGAATGTGTTAGTTTATGTTTACAGTTTTAGGTGGTTGATAGGATGTGTCCCTAATAAGCTGCCACGAATGTTTATATTATGTATATCATGTTCTGGATGATCGATATCATAACCTCCCTATGCACAAGAAAACCAAGCTAAGCTTAGACTACTATAGTTAGAGCGGTTTACATGTTGACTTAGGTATATATGTTTTCGATAAACTTTGCATCCCAAGATTGTTAGTGATCAGAGGTTTAGAACTGTGTGCATCTAGAGATTAGTTTACTCCCGAGAAGCTAGCCCCGAACATCCAAAAAATGAGAGATGAGATTTTAACCACCTAAACGCCCTTAAGAACCTAATAGACATCTACATCAAGTAGGAATGACAAAGGTAGCTTTCTAAGTCATTAGCTGTATGTATGATGTCATTAGTTTAACGGAGCCATCAGAGTCTCTACTACCCTTTCCACTTTGATACCCGTATAGTTGAGTTTTACCTTCGTACCCGTATCGTCAAGCTAGGCACGAGGCCAGTTAGGATTGTGTAATCTAAAAATTTAGTTGGACCACATAGGTAATGCAAATTCGTTTATGGGGAGACATGGATCATGCATGTAGTTCTTGAGCTGGCACACACATGGGGTCTCACCCTAACTTTGGATGACTATATGGCCTTGTGGTACGATTTCCCAACTAACCTTCTATAGATGACAAGCATGCTAACCCACATCATACTTCCCCACGAGAGAGAGAGTTTTATGAGATATCGTCTTGACTTGGGACATCGGTTTCACACTGCATAAGCAAAGAAAGCTACTCAAAATCAAATAAATAAAAAAAAAAAGAAAAAAGTGAACCACCTTCTCCAAACCCAAGGTGAGTTTGTGAGCAGCTAAAGTACCACTCGAAATTTTGAGACACGCTAGGTGCTAAGATAACAAGGCTCACTTTTTAGAGGACATGATAAAGCCCATGAATACTACTAGGTTAAGGATACGACGAGAGCTTACAAGTAGGTAAGTAGGTTGATTACTGAATATTTCATTTTGTAATTCTATCCTAACCATTTTTTCTGATTTTATAAAAAGATTTTATTTTGTATTTGATATATGATTTTATTTTATGTTCGATCCTAGATATCAATTAATTTAGAGCATTGTACACTATCGCATTAAACCCTTTTTCGGTAACTTTTCATGAGTGACGATCATCTTAAAATTTTTCTATTTGGTTAAAACCCTTCGATCGAGTTTGGAATCATTCTAGGGATAGTTTCAATCTAAAAAACAAATGCTTAATGGTGGCTTGGAGAAAATAATTGCAAGGTTTGGACTGTTTTAATGTAAAAAAGATGAATTTGAATCAGAAATTAGTATGATGAAATTTTTAGCGGCCTCTTAGAATAAATTTTGAGCACCTAATTTAGTCGAACGTTTATATTTTAGCATTAGTACAAGTCGGTTTGATAGGTTTGATTTATACTATGTGATAAATGATTGTTGATGTATGTCATATGAGAATGCAATGTTAGTGCATGTGCATAGAAAAGCTAGTCATGCAACTATATCTCTGAATAATTATTACAACTAGGGTGAAATTACGCATTTAATATCATGAGCTGCTATGACACGATCTGACCTTACTACTAATTCTCATTAATTAGGGTGAAGTCTCCTAGAACTCTCGCTTATTCGTCATCAGATTATTGGAATAGTTTAGTAGAATAAGTAAATTGTCTGCATTAATCTCTAAAAAAAAAAAAAAATGTTTTAAATATGAAAGTTTAGGTTCTAAAGATGCATGTTGTATATACACACACGACTAATCCTTTAAAAAAAATTCTTTAATAAAAGCCCGAACATACAAAATGATTGGCTTGAGTATTTGATAATAATTTCGCGGGGTCTACAACAAAATGCTTATGATTTGTATGGTTATGTGTTAGAACTTTATACTTTATTTTATCTTGAAATTATGTATTAAATGTCTTAAATTGAACCGTATTTCACTTTATTTTATGTTTGGATAATGTTTGGGTAATGTTTTAATGGGATCGTAACTTGAAAAGTTATTTCACTTTTATCACAGACACGTCGTTTTTTTTCAAATCTATGTTACTCAAAGATGAAATGTATAAATCTAAACGCCTTATTTGTTACCAAAATTGAAGCTTATAAAAATTCGTAGTGCATTATTTTATTTTATTTTTTTAAATAAAATTAATTTCAAAAAAAAAAAAAAAAAACTTTGAATAAGCCCAAGTATTAAACAAAAGCTTTTTTCAATAAAGTGTTTATATAAATTTATTTTATTTTATTTTATTTATTTTTTATAATTTATTTTTGGGTTCAAAAGGGTGCTCCTTCCATCAATCAAAATTGTGAAACATAGCCTTTTTTTAAATTTTTTATTTTCTCCATAAGAAATTATGGACATAACTTTTTTCACAGCCAAAGAAGCCCCCACAACCTTCTTCAACCAAAGCCATGATCATCATCATCATCTTCACTTCTCCAACTTAGACATGCAAAGCTCCACCAGCCATTCCTCCGAGTACTCGCCCGAACAATCTCCGTCCGCTGCTGCTGCTGCTGCTGCTACTACTTTGGCCGCCACCGGAAAATGGTCCTCCACCCTTCTCAAGGAGTGTGCTAGAGCCATCTCTGAAAAAGACTCCAACAAAATCCACCATTTTCTTTGGATGTTGAACGAGCTAGCTTCCCCTTATGGTGACTCCGATCAGAAAATGGCTTCCTACTTCCTCCAAGCTCTCTTCTGCAAGGCCACTGAAACTGGCCTCACTTGCTATAAAACCCTTGTCGCCATCGCCGACAAGAATCATTCCTTCGACACTTCCCTCAAGCTCATCCTCAAATTCCAAGAGGTTTGTTCCAATTCGATTAGGTTAACATAAATTTAATATCTTGTTCGATTCTTCTTTTCATCGGTGAGTTATGTTATGATCAGGGGTTGAGTGAGAATTTGAACCTTCAAATTTAAAAGAAAAAGGTCGAATTTTTATGTCAAAAAATTTAAGTTAAGCTAATGGGTTATGGTAAATTTGAATTTTATGTCAGGCAAGTCCATGGACAACATTCGGGCACGTCGCATCGAACGGTGCGATTCTCGAAGCTCTCGAGGGAGAAACCAAGCTCCATATCATTGACATAAGCAACACCCTTTGCACCCAATGGCCAACCCTACTAGAATCCCTAGCCACGCGCAATGATGACACTCCACATCTCAAGCTCACCGTGGTCACAACAACAACCATTGTTAAGTCTCTAATGAAGGAAATAGGGCAAAGAATGGAGAAATTCGCAAGGTTAATGGGAGTCCCGTTCGATTTTAACCCGATAACGAATCTCGAAAACTTAACCGACCTTACAAAAGAAGCACTCAAAGTAGAAGAAGATGAAGCCATTGCCATAAATTGCATTGGAGCTTTAAGAAGAGTGAGAATTGAAGAAAGAAACAATGTGATATCAATGTTGAAATCATTAAAGCCTCGAGTTTTAACAATTGTAGAGGAAGAAGCGGATTTCATTAGCTCAAAAAACAACTTCTTGAAGTGTTTTGAAGAATGTCTTCGATTCTACACTCTTTACTTTGACATGTTGGAAGATAGCTTTGTGACAACAAGCAATGAGAGATTGGTATTAGAAAGAGAATGTTCAAGAAGCATTGTGAGGCTTTTGGGGTGCGATGAAAGTGAAGAACAAATGGGGAGTGAGAGAAGAGAAAAAGGAAAACAATGGAGCAAAAGGCTGAAAGAATCAGCCTTTTCATTAGCTGAATTTAGTGAAGATGTATTGGATGATGTTAAGGCTTTGCTCAAGAGGTACAAACCCGGTTGGGCGCTTCTGCGTCGAGCCACCATCACCACCACCACCACCGCCGCCGCCACCGGAGAAGTACACGAAAGAGACGACGATTCATGTGGAGTTTACTTGACATGGAAGGAAGAACCAGTGGTGTGGGTTTCAGCATGGAAACCCTAGAGGAATATGTCATTTACTATTATAATACCACTCTATATTCATAAAGGAGTTCTTCATTTTGTATGAAAATTGTTATATATATGTCTAGATTTTGTATTCAAATTCTTAATTTCTTGGGGTGTTTTTTTAATGGTTTTGCTTGGTTCTTCTTTTTTGTTTATGGATGGACTTTGCTTAGTTTCATATGAGTAGCAACTTCATACATTGTATGATACCAATATCAAGCAATAGGAATATTCTATGGAGTTCATATATAGACATACATATAAATTTAATCAACTTCAATATTTCAAGATTCCTTTGGTAATAATAACCCAAACCCATTTTATTTTTAGTATAATAATACACAAATTTAACCTAGGGCTTTGAAATTTCCTTTTTCTTAAAAAATAGAAACAAAAGAGAGAAGCTAACCAAACAAAATTGGTTTCTTTTAAGCAAAAATGTAAAGTGGGATAATCATTATGTTTAAAAAAAAAAAAATAAACTCGCTTACCCATAATTTATCTAATATATTATTATCGAACCGAATCTTTAAACGATCGAAACAAAATATCAGGGTTTGGTCGTTCGTGGAGGACAAAGGCTTGAAATTAGTGGTTGAAATGGGAAGATATATACACAAAACTTTATGATTCTTTTGTAGGTAGCAAATGAAAGGTGGTATGAATTTTTGTGGTTGGATTTATCAGCTTGGGAGATGGGAAAACAACATTCATATCCATATATATTAGAGAGAACAAGAGAGAGATCTAATAGCTTTCAAGTGTTTATAATATATGTTCTTCAATTATATGATATTAGTGCTGACATGTCATAAAAAGGGAAAGTTTGGGAACAGGGTTTCAATCATACATGTTTTGAGTTCTTCACTTTTACATATTTTAAATCAATTTTGTAATTCAATTATTTCCTTTTCTCTTATTTATTTATTTATTGAGAAATATAAAAACATTTTCTTCCCAATTTTGAAAATATATTTGTAATATGTAACCATGTACCAAAAAAAAAAAAAAAAAGTTAAAAAGATACCTTTTTTAAAAGAAAAAAGGGGGAAAAAAAATAAAAAAGGCAACTTTATATTAAATTTAAAACATGGTGATATATATTTAATATGTTACCAAAAACTATAATATTTGTAGATGAAATGAAAATTGGAGCATTCTTAAAGCTAAATTATTAATGATTGAGTAAATAATGTTGAAGTTAATGAATTTGGAAGCAAACTTTATAGAGCAAATGGCTAATCATAATTTTCACTTTATGATCCAATAATGCACGAGTTGGGCGAGGCATCCAAGCAATTCCTTTAGGAACCCAAACACGTAAAAATGGGCGAAGAGATTGTCATCTTTTTCTTAAGTTAAGCAAGGAAAATGATTGGCTGTAAGGGGTGAATGTAATTTCTTCAATACATGTTTAAAATTTTATGTACAAACATTCGAATCTTTCATGTAATAGTTCAAGCTCATCACTAGCCAGCAGATATTCTTTGTTTTGACCTGTTATGTATTGTCGTTAGTCTTACGATTTTAAAATGCGTCTTCTAGGGAGAGGTTTTCATATCCTTGTAGAGAATGTTTTGTTCCCCTCTTCGACCAATGTGAGATCTCACAATCGACTCTTTTAAGGGCCAACGTCCTAACTGACACACTGCTCAGTGTCTGGCTCTGATACCATTTGTAACAGCTCAAGCCCACCGTTAGTAGATATTGTCCGCTTTGACCTGTTACGTATTGTCGTCAGCCTCACGGTTTTAAAACGAGTCTACTAGGGAGAGGTTTCCACACCCTTAAGAGAATGTTTTGTTCCCCCCTCCAACCAATGTGAGATCTCACAATCGACTCCCTTGGGGGCCAGCGTCCTCGTTGGCACACAACCCAGTGTCTGACTCTGATACCATTTGTAGTAGCTCAAGCCTGCCGTTAGTAGATATTGTCCGCTTTAGCCCGTTACGTATCGAGTCAGCCTTACAGTTTTAAAACGCGTATACTAGTGAGAGGTTTCCACACCCTTATAGAGAATGTTTTGTTCCCTCTCCAACCAATGTGAGATCTCACAATCGACTCCCTTGGGGGCCAGCGTCCTCGTTGGCACACAACCCAGTGTCTGACTCTGATACCATTTGTAGTAGCTCAAGCCTGCCGTTAGTAGATATTGTCCGCTTTAGCCCGTTACGTATCGAGTCAGCCTTACAGTTTTAAAACGCGTATACTAGTGAGAGGTTTCCACACCCTTATAGAGAATGTTTTGTTCCCCCTCCAACCAATGTGAGATCTCACAATCGACCCCCTTGGGGGCTAGCGTCCTCGTCGGCACATCGACTGGTGTCTGATTCTAATACCATTTGTAGTAGCTCAAACCTGCCGTTAGTAGATATTGTCCGCTTTAGCCCGTTACGTATCGCGTCAGCCTTACAATTTTAAAACGCGCATGCTAGTGAGAGGTTTCCACACCCTTATAGATAATGTTTTGTTCCCCTCTTCAACCAATGTGAGATCTCACAATCAACCCCCTTGGGGGCTAGCGTCCTCGTTGGCACACGCCCGATGTCTAACTCTGATACGATTTGTAACAGCCCAAGCCCACCATTAGTAGATATTGTCCAATTTGGCCCGTTACGTATCGCCATCAGTCTCACGGTTTTAAAACATGTATGCTAGGGAGAGGTTTTCACACCTTTTGAAAGAATGTTTTGTTTTGTTCCCACCCTTGATGGGTTAACAAAATAGGGTATATAAGTAGATTTTTGAAAGGAGAAAAAAAGTGGGAGGTGGGGGTGGTGGGGGGCTAAGGCTCCAAGGGGAAGAAGTTGAATAGATTACTGAGAAAGGCAAATTGAAAATAAGTTGACATAAAGATGGGAAATGGACCCAAAAGGAAGGCTTTGTGGGAAGCATAAGTCCTACCGACTTGATCCCATGTTTGCCTTTTGGTCCATTGATTGGAATAGCATATTTCGCTTCAATTACCACACATTTGTATTGCCTTTAACCCAACATTATATAGTGGGAACCCAACTTTTTGTAGCTTTCTCTCAGATAAGGATTGGTACTACGACCAACCCTTTCCCCCCCTCTTCTAACTTTGCTTTGCTTTATCAAATTATATATACACATAATGTGCATTCTATATCTTTCCTCTCTTTATACCTACGCAAAACCCTTTACTTTTGGCTTTTTACTTCCATACTTTGCCCTCTCACTTCCCTCCTTTTTCATTTTTGTTGCTACATCTTGTTTTTTGGTTCGTGGAGTTTGCATCATTTTTTGTTCCTTCATGTTTTCAAAATGTGTTTGGTTTCTAACTTAGTGGTAAATGAGAAGAATGCAAAGAAAGAATGCAAGAAAGAGAAATTAATTACGCCCAAAGGCTTACGCTTGATTGAGTTAGGTCTTGCATAGTATATGGTCCGACTCTCTAAATTTTGATTAAGAATGAAGATTTGAATATACTGAGCTTGATTTTGTGTTCGAGTCATAGATAAAGGAAGTTCATTATGAGTTGTTGGGTCATTCTTTTCTGTCGAGAGAGATTTCTCTATATTTGAGAGTAATCTTTAGAGTTAAGAGTCCAAATTTTTTTATATGATACCCTAATGGTGATTTCTCACAAATTTCATTAGGAAACTCGAGAAAGATTCAAGTCAAAACTTGAATTTTTGGGAAGTTTGAACCTTCCGTAAGAACTCAATTTTATCTAAGTTTGTTTTAAAATATCTTAGTTTGCAATGAGTTTAACGTTATAAGAAAAATGCTTTGATGAAGATGAATAAAAACTCTTCAAACTTTTGAACCAAGTCGACTCGAGTATGATACAAGAAGATACAAATTTGTAAGAAAAAAAAATAGATTAAATCAAAATTTTGATGATTTTTGGAAAATCGAGTGCAAGGGAGAGAAGTCGGAGCCATGTGTTGAATGGCAGATGAAGTAGCGTGCTTGGATCAAGAGCAGACACATGTCAAACACAAAGAGTAGAGTTGTGTATGGTGATAGTTGGAGATCGATCCTACCTGATCCACATCCAACCTTCGGAAGAACCAAACCACACGCCACTACTTTGACCCATGGTCCAAAAGCCGCAAAGGCCTTACATGAATCTCACATTATGAACCAATGACAGAGACCATAGGATATGTTGACACATTTTCAGCAAGAGATTCACCTTGATATTACCTCATGCAACCACCTTCTCTAGGTCAATATTAGGGTGAACTCTTGAGAATGATTAGATAGTAATTTTATTTCCAATATTTGACCTACCCTACCCCTGTTGGAATAAAACTACAAGATTTAAGATAATAGATTACATTTACCAAAAGATCATTAAGGTTGTTAATAATGTTCTTGACCCAACTGATGGTAACTAAATATTATAGGAGTAAGAGTTATTTTGGTATAATGTTTGGTTGAAATTGTCTCATTTTAGTTAAGTAACACTTGACATATCATACCATGGTACTTGTTCTAAATCACTAAAATATCATAGCATTAGAAACGATAGGAGTCATTTTATAAAATTGTTTGTTATCTATGCTGAAATCGAAGAGATAGTTGATTTGTTTGTAATTATATATTTCAAATGTTAAGTTCATTTTCTCTCCATGGTTTAATTTTCAAAACTAATAAGTTAAAGATTGAGAAAATTTTACTATATAATTGATCCGATAACCAAAAAGCTTTGTTCATATCTACTCAATGAGAAAACATATGAGATGTTAAGTTAATAAAAGCTAAATTTAGATAGTTATCTAAATGATTTAGAAATTAAGTATTACAAAATTCAAGAAAAATGATGTGAAGGTATAACTGGAAATGATTCCTAATAAGCTACGACAACAATCTTGATATATATATATTTTGAAATTTTTAGGGGAGAATAATTGAATCACCTCAATAATTGATATAAGAACTATTATCAAGATTTGTCCTTCATTACATTTATATGTAATTTTTGGAAAATACTTGATGATATAGAATAGATTCTACTTGTTGGCACTAGGAAATCAATCTTAGTTGGTGTCGTGGGAGACATTAGGATGTCATTAAGTAAAAATTGTTAGTAAATGGTGCACATGGTGTTCTTAGTAACCAGAAGAGAAATTCGAGAAATTCAATTTCTCAAACTTTATTAGTAAGTAGTTCACCGGATATGAATTAGTTTGAAATATTTATATAATGGTTTGAAAAAAAAAAACAAATTGTTTTCATCTTTTGATGATACTTGTTTTTGGGTTCATTTGAGTAACAGTCAAATTGAATCAAATTAAAAGGCTAGTGAAAGGTCATTTTCTAAACGCTAAAGTTAATTACTTTACATATCTATAGATTTTTCATGCAAGATAGTCATTGGGCTTTTATTGAATAAGGTATAAGCCCAAAGAGCATTTTGGACTAACTCGACAACTCGGACCAATCCAACTCGAACTATAAGGGTTGGATTAGGTTGGATTAACATTTCGGGTAGAGTTGAGTTCATTTTTCTAAACTCGAACTAAATCGATTCGATTTCGGATTCATGGGTAAAACTTTTGAATTGACCATTAGTACATTTTATACTATTTTAAAATAACTATTCACAAATATATTTTTTATCATATAATTTAAGATGTGTTAATTATGATTTATACCTCCATTTATTTTGAAACAAATCATTATAGTGTTCATAAACAAACCTATTCTAAATTCTAACGTATTTATTAATTATTTGTTATATTATTATATTACAATTTATATATATTTTTATTTTTTTAATAGTTTAAGACTTCACGTATAAATAAACATATTTCAATTAAAATATTTTTATATATTTTTTATTTTTATTATATACACTACCACTAATCATTTCAGGATCTATTCTTATATTTTTGTTACTTTAACCAATTCTCAAGAAATGTAGGTATTTAGTTGTTTATGACATCATCGAACTATGTTAATGTTACAATTTTCGGTCGTTGTTTTTTATTGAATTTTCGCTCGTTGTTTTCTATTGATTTTTTTTTTCTTTGTGAATAATTATAGATTGATTTGTGTTTGTGTGAACTTGTAATATATTTTTATCTAAGATTGTTTCAGAATAATTATAAATTCTAGATAAATAAAACTTAAAAAAAAAAATTGACAACCCAACCCAAAAATAGAGGGTTGGGTTGGGTTGGGTTGTGAAAAGTTTCGTGTTGGGTTGGGTTACCAATCCAACCAACCCAAACTTTTAGGTTGGGTCAAAAAAATCCCTTAACCCAACCCAACCCAACTCGGACCATGTACACCCCTATTAGTCTCATGAATCTAAAAACCAAAGAATATTAATAATATGTTATCAATTTGAAGGATAATTATTCAACATACAAGTATCGTTACCAAATGCAACCTAGTCTAATTTTTTTAAAAGTTCAAGAAAAATGAGACTAAAGTTGAAATCCATTTAGGTAAATCTATTAAAAAATAATAATTCGACCCTAATAAATAGTACCAGAATCTTGTGAAATTGTATTCCAACTCTAACCATAGTACAATTTGGTAAAATTGTGACGTAAGAGGAGAAATCAAAACTATATTAGATATAATCAAATATTTTTTAAAAAATAGAATTATACACCATTACCAAACTCTCGTTAGGATATGAATATGCAATTGGAATTAAATATATATACTCAAACAAATCCAAAGAGATTGAATAGGTTCAAAGTTATGTCGAATAGAGAAAGATTTTTGTATGACAAATATAAATTTTTTTTAAAAAGTTAAAAAAAAAATTACATACATCTTTAATAAGGGAGAATTAACATTAATATCAGTTAGATTATATCGGTTAAACTAATGATATGACCAATTAAGTGAAAAATAAAAAATTTCTCTCGAGTCTCGAGTATGATTTTGATTGATAAAACATCGCAGCAGTGACTAAGATGACTTTTAAGGACAATCATTTTAATTATATATAAAAGACTCTCCAGACTAAAGTACTTGAGGGTCACCTAGAATGTCTATGATTACGAGACATGTCTCAGCTTCTTTAGAGCAAGTAGGAGATTGTTGGGTATAGAATATGTCCTAGGACACATATCTCACAAGCTAAATGGGAGATTGTTGGGATTTATGCCCTAAAGCCTCATAATTAACTATTTAGTTTTTAACAATAATTTTTATTATTTTATTTTTAATTTAATTGTTATGGTATAAAAATTTAAGATTATTAATGTAATATTGAATAGTACGTAGTTGGCATACAAGAGGATTGTGTTCACCTAATAATCTAAAGTGTCTGTAGTATGTAGATAAGGTGGGTGCCTTATCCTAGTAACACTATTGATACGACCCACCTTGTAATCGTTACAAATAATTTGATCCAAATCATTCATGTGGAGACATGTAAGTGGTGGTATCCTACACGGTGAGTTTGTATAAGACAGAACCAAGAAATATTTAATCTCTCTTTATAAATTCATTAATTGAGAAATAAATATTTCAGATGATGATCATATGCAACTTTATATTAGTATCGAGTGAATTATGAACTCTTTCCTTTAAGGGGTTCGTCCTTTAATTTAAATGGGTGAGAATGACTCTTTTAACCAATTCAATATGCCTACCATTTTTGGACGGACCAAATAGAGAGTTGGAAACATAATATCATAACATGGAATTCACTCCTTTCCATACAAGGAAAGTAGATGAGTTGTTCGGTTAGTATGATTTTAGGACTTGAACAATGGGGCCTCACCCTCTCATTTGCGACTTGGTTTATGATTGAATCATTAACAAATTGTTTATCAGAGAATCAGAGGTACTTAATGTGAAAGAAGTAATTACATGGGTAAAATGGACTTTTGACTCAGCTGTAATTATGAATAACTCGTGAATGATCGACTTGCTTGTAATGATTATATAAATAGACATAACTTATCTTACAGTACACAAGAGTGCAACTCTAAATCTCCAATAGAGTGACCTATAGTTAATAGAAATTAATTAATTAAAGAGTTTAATTAATTAATTTTATATTATTGGAACTAATAATCTCTAGGTACCTAAGGTCTCTGCTTGCTCATATAACCTTAAAAGGTTCAATTTAATTAAAAAAAATCGAAAGATTCAAATTAATATTTAATATATTAGATATATATGGGTTAAATTAATATTTAATATATTAAATATTATTAAAAGAGAAAATATATTTATTGTATTCGATACAATTTAATATTAAATCAACTAATGTTTGAAGTTGGTATGAGATTCAAATTAGTTAAATATATATTATGATATCTTATAATATTTAAATATTTTTATATAAGATATTATATCTTAATATATTAGATATTCAAATATATTGTTTAACAAATATTTTATTAGAGTCCTTGTAAATAAGTCGTGCTAGTTGAATCCAATAATACACTAATCTCTTCTACTTTCTCTCTGCGAATAAAACTACCTCTCCATAAAATTCTCTATAAACTCTCTTCTCCGATCTCTTTGGAATTTTCTTTAGCGAGGCTTTCAGAAGCTTTAATCTTGTGTCTGTGTTCGTGTCATAACAAGGAAGAACTCGTGGAATGTGAGAATACTCAATAGTCTTGTAAGCTAGGGTTTCTACAAAATTAGGGTTCTTGCTCTCCTATTTATTGTTTTGTTTTTATTCTTAATAAAAATCAAAACTGTTCTCTTATGCTTCCGTTATATGGATGAAGAGTTTGTTCCCTTCAATGTCGAAGGTAGATAAATTAGAGATAAATCTTATACTTGCTGGGGCTCAAAGGCGAGCACTGCCCGCCTACTTCCGTGCGAGTGTCTGCTTGTGGCAGCCCTCCCAATTGTGTTCGTGTGGGGCGCATGGAGCACTGTTGTTTTCATTTGTTCAGCTTTGATTGGCAAATTTTCTATCTCGGTTTCTATACTAATCCTATTTTTGTGTGATTTAGGTTCCACTAGAGAAATTTAAAAAATTTTGAGTACTTTTCTAGCAAGAAATTTAATTTTGAAAGTCATGCGACAACCAAGTAGCTACACGAATTTTAGGCAAATAATACTTATAGGTATCATTTGGATATGTATGCATGATAGAAAAATTCTCCATAAGTTGATGAACTCATCCTGATTAAAGCTTAGAGTGATTAGTTAAGTATGAGAATAGTCACACATGTTGTAGGGATTTGAGAATCGTTCCTTAGTTGTTGTATTGGACTATTTATTGTTGTTTAGTTTATAAATATGTCGAAGAGAGGATGTTTTCGCCTCGTTGATTATGTGCGACTTTCTGCCTGACTTATTGTACACTGGCTATAGGTGATCAAATATGTGTTCTCATTATAGAGATTAAATAACAATAACAAGATAAGATTAGGGCGTTAGAGACAATTTGGCTAGATGATGTCCGAAGGACACGATGCCTCCAACAGACCGAGAACCTTGAGATCGTGAGTGGTGATCAATGAGCCCAGACCCTGGTGTTCCTAGACCAAGCTAGTCTCAAGAAGTCATAATAGAGAAACCTAGGGATGATAGTCTACGTCTAAGCCGCTAACTCGCCCTAGGGACTTAGAGGACCACCATGGAAACCCAGAAAGACAAAGGTAGATCCTCATACCGTTAGCGGTTCATACAGTGTCAATAAAGCTTCAACTTTCCTTTCCACTTTAGTACTAGTATCGTCGAGCCAAGCATAGGCCGGTTAGAGTTATGTGATTGTCAGTTCAATTAGATTGTCCTACACAACAGATATGTCTTGAGAGAGGAGTCTTGAGAGAGGAAATAGAATCACACTAGTAGCCTTAATAGCTGGCAAGCTCAGGGGGTCGCTCCCCCAATCTTAGGTGACTAGATAGTCTAAGGTAAAGAATTTATCTGCTAACCTCTTATGGATGATGAGCCTACTAGCATACACTATACGGTTCACACTCGAGAGAGTTTTATAAGGTACCCAGAACACTGGTTAATCGCTGTCTAGACTAAGCTAGTTACCTAAGCTTGTGAGATGCAAGGTTTGTTCACCTAGAGCTTAGAAAAAAATTTGTAGTTCCCTATTAAGTCAAAGATATAACGAGAGGCTACAAGTAGTTTGCTATTGATATAATTTTATTCTCACCCATTCCTACCTTTGTTTTCGAGGTAAATGATGTTGCAGGTGGAGAGAGGGATTTATGGGGGAGATTTGCAGCCATAGAGTGAAATTTAATTGTATTTCTTATTGATTTCATNTCGTTTTTTTTTTTTTTTTTTGGGTTCCATAATGAGTTTTAGTTGATCTAGTTTTTGAAACCTAAAAAATTTGGGACGTGACAATTTGTTTCCTGAGTTTTGTCGTGACTTTTCAGATATATGTTTATTATCCTTATTTGTTTTAAAACTCATAGCATTATGATGAGTGGAAATCAATACAAGGGGAGTAAGATTCGGATTACCTTGTTAATCGAATATTTTAAGGCAAGAACATTGTTTGAGATTTGAATCACTATACAAGCAAGATCGATCATGTCTAGCTTGAATGATTCTTGTTAATCAAATATCTCAATGTAAGAACACTTGTTTGAGATTCGAATCACTTCACAAGCAAGATTGATCATGTTGAGCTTGAATGATTGTACATGCAACCTAAACTACATACAATTGCAAATAAACTTAGCCATTGACGTAAGAAAGCACAAAGGCTCCTTTTACTATATTTTCCAAGTCTGCTTACAAATACAACATATATGGTTTTATATAGCTTCAAAATAAAACTATTAAAGACATTCCAAGAGTTGTAACATTCATATTTTAGGGTCATAATTGACCATTACGTAAATATAACTTAAAGTAAATCAAAAGTCTTAAAATATATTAAAAAAATACAATCACTCTAAATTACTCTAAATTGTAATCCACCCAAAATTTATAACGCTGAAGCTTCATTATTCTTAAATGTGTCATGAATTGAAATATTTTTGATAATTTCAACCGCATTTTCATCACATCTTCGTTAAAATATATTGTATCATTGATGTTTTTTTGGTTCATATCACATTAGTATTGTCACGATTTTAATACCTCAAATATTGGGTTGCGATAAAAAAGACATGCAAAATAAATATAAATATAAATATGATAAAATTTATGCAATTTAAAAATAAAAAACATCACAATTAAAAAAAAATGGAAATATGATACAAATATATAGCTTGTGCAGAGCACAACAATTTAACAATAAATTTACTATGTGGCTTCATCGAATCTCAAGGGAGATTTGTCTATGCCAACTGAACATCGTTTGTGCACAATTCAAGCTTGTTCGACCACACACATTGCATATGTGTGCATGTTCAATCATCTACGGCACAACCGACTTGCCTCCACATTAGGCCAAGTCATTCGTCTCGATCTTGTCTCTACTCGATGTCAAGGTCTCTTACTGCAACATCACATCTCATCATGTCATCTTAGTTTCCAATCGACATGATCCACATGTCTTGACATCATCCTAAGTTTTGGGGTGTCGTCGGTCATCACTACTCACTCGATCATGCCATCGAGAACCAGCCCTCGGGTCGCTCATCCTATCGGGACATCCTGAACATCCATCCATCTAGGTTCTACCAAGGTATTGGCCCTCTAGTGCCCATGTCATGTCATTCATAGATATCGTACTGGTTAGCAGGTACATATATCAACCTCTGACACGGGGTTGGGGCTCAATACTGGCACACTTGTGCCGCTCGGTGCGGTCCTTGAAAAACCTATTTCAAAGAAAGTTGTCCGAGACACTCATCTCGGCACGCTCACTCTCACTGTGACACACACGTGCCACAGGGTAGTTCTCGTAGACCACAAGGCCCAGGGGTGGTGGAGAACTGAGACCATTCCTCCCCTGTAGTACATTTTGAGCCATTTTCACTACTCCATGCATAGACATGTTTTTGGCAAATGGTCAACGATATCATGGAACGTCCGTCCGAGGTTTGATTGACACCAAATTTGGCGAGCATTCATATTTCATATTTTCTTCTAGATCTCTAACTTTCGAGGTTAAGGCCTGAGACCCTACCCGACCCTTCAACAAGCTTATTTTTTCCACTCTTGTCCATTCAATGTCTCTATATTGCTTATGCCTCGACTGGTTTTCAATGCCCATTACACCATCTTCATTGGTCACATCATAGCACTCATCTAAACCCTCGCGTGGCCGGATGGACGCCACTTGAGAGTCGCCTCTTTACTTGTTGCAACCTGAATGTTACAACCTACTCTTTTCATAATTAAGTTAGGACACCCGGAAGTTAAAGTGACTTTAGCCTTGGGAAAGTAAGGTCGACCTTTGCCTTGGGCAACCCTGCACATTTGGCATTGACCCAAGTTACATCTTCACTTAGGCCCAAATGAGCCCAAGGTATAATGAAACTTGGCCCAAACCGTTGGTCACATCAACTAACATTGAGGAGACAAAAAAGGGTAGGATTTGGATATATATGGAAAGGAATTATTACTTTAGGAGCATTGTATTGTATACTACATTATATTTTTAGGACTTTCCAAATGGAGATGCAATTAGAGTCGACAAGGCAAATGGAGATGCAAATGCAATCGCATGTTGACGAGAGGGATGAGGCTTTTGAGTTATCAAAACGACTTTCTGGAAAAAATGAAATTGAAACTCAAAGTGGCTCTACCTCTAAAGTATTGGATGTGTCAAACAAGAGAAACTTTGAAGCGTTGCTTGAACGTCATAGGCTTCGGTTAGACCTATTTACGCCATCTGATTTAGATGCAATAAAGAAGGATGTGGATGAATTGTTTCATCTTAAAAATCAATACTCCTTAATGGAAGCTAACTTGGAGGCAGAACTTGCTCAACTAAAGCATGACATAGTTCCCAAAAATCATGCGGAGTGATAAATGTTTTAGTGATGTTCTTATTATTTCTTTCCTTATATTTTTAGTGGTCTTTATTTAATATATTTTCACTTTTGTCTGTCCGTTAGGGCGAAAGAAATCGAATTAAATAGGTTCTTGATTATTTTACTTTTTATGTTTCATAAGTTCAACTGGTTCAAAATCCAACATTAAGTATGACATTGAATCATAAGATGTAGTGCTCATGCAGTGTTAACAGCTTAAAATATTTAACCACTTAGACCGTTATCATATTAACCTCAAATACTTTCAATAATGTCAAACGAACTTGTGCATGCGTCTAGAGGAAAAAGACCTTGGCTAGTCTTGGCTTAACCTAGAAACGGGATGGACTCGTTGGGGTGCTATGCTTCTGTGTTGTCCGAGCCTATTTTGCTTCGCACATGGACCCGCGGTTGAGGCTGAAAGATATGGGGAAGAGAGGAGATATTTTAGCGAAGGCGGGAGTATAATCTAACCGTTTCTAAACTTGTATTATTATTAATGTCGTTTGTGACTTTGTAGATCTTCCAAGCGGAATTGAGTGTGTAGACTAGAAGTTAACAACTCGATATGATCTGCTCTCCTTAAACGTGTCCAAAGATGAGGAATCACACAAGTGCATTAATCAACACTAGGCATCAAACTCACCATGCTTCATCACCTCACAACCTAGGACCAGATCAAAACTCATGTTATATCTTTTGCTCAAGTTTTAGAGGAGCCCATTAATGCGATTGGGGGAAGAAATTAAAGAACAAATTCCTAATGTTTACTTTCAAATCTCTATATATATTTTTTTAGATACTATATTTAAATCGATTGAAAATTCAAAGAGGAGTCCATTAATATCATCGAAGAAATTTTCATTGTTTGGTGAATTAAAGTCCTCAATAGTTTATTATAGAATTAAATTCAACAAGCTTTGGCCCAATCATATATGATCAAATGCCAAGAAGAACTTAAATAATAATTCTTGTCTTTGAGCTTCTTATTGTACATCGCTTAAGCCGTTAATCTATATATGATCCGCGTGACTTATCGTCCTTATCTTCCATTGGATGAGTCTATCCATCGCATATAGGCTTTAAGGACATCGTGGACCGAGTTCTATATTGAATGATACTAGAGAAAGAGACCTATTATTTTTGTTACTTGTATTTGTTTATGTCTTTTTGTACTTGTAGTAGTATAACAAGTAGTGCTCTAAGGGGTACCTTAAGTTAAATTATTAATCGTCCATACATAGTAACAAAAATTAATATAGAAGGAATAAAACATGTTTTTAATAATTGTCTACTATATACCCAATTTAGATTATTTATTTATGAGTTTAATAGAATATTAGGTAAGGAACTCATCAATTTGGCAAGTCTGTACAATCTGCATGGAAAATAGGAAAAATGCATGGTAGCTAAAGATTTTTCTTGCAACTACACCAAAGACAGAGAAATAAAAAACGAAGGGTCAAACTCCACAAACTCCTCGAACTCAATATTCGAGGCTTCAAAATTTGGATCGTGACTAAAAATACGAGAGCGAACACAATTAAAAATAAATTAAAAGAGAGGAAAAATAAAAGATAAAAATATGGTTTAATTAAGACCAGGGAGAGAAGTTTAATTTTTAAATATTCCAAAGGGGTTACAAATATAAAAGGAAATATAAAAGACTCCAAAACAACTAAAAATGGACTGATGCTCCGACCTCCTCTGTGACTGCACAACTCTCGAACGCTCCTTCACCTCGACCGACAACCTGTGAACACTTGAAAAAGATAGGAAAACAAGGATGGGTATAAAAATTATACTTAATAAATCACCTACTTGTAATCTCTCATCACATCCTAGGCTTAACAGATTCCCACGAACTTCCCATTGACTCTAGGACGTCTGGTTCTGATCTTATCCTCTTGGGACTAGCACCTTGGAGCTTCTCTAGTTCTCTGTTCTTTCTTTTAAACCCTCAGAGTTCCCTTATGTGTGAATGATCAATGACCTACAAGGAGCTACCTCAAGCATGGCTTATGAGACTACTTGGTATCTTACCAAGGAACTGAGTTGCAACCCCCTAGGTCTATAATAGTCCCCCTCATCAGGAAGGGACTACCCTTCCCTTATCCCATCCAGCTAAACGGTCTGTACGACGTGGGTTCACGTTTCCCATGCGAAACGACTAGGAGCAGTGGATTATGATCAGGAACCCCTGATCCCCCACGAAGCTATGACATTGTTCATACAGTTGCAACCTAAGGGTACTGCTAAGGTGGTTCGTATGTCGTGGTGGTCTGTTAGGCTTCTAAGGGAAAGATTAGGTCTATACTTAGTGACTTGCACTCTAACCACAAATCCATCGACTTATCATAAATGTGGGTCATGGAAATTAACTAAGTGTGCACAGAACTATCATCTAGCATCATCATATTCAAGCAAAGTAAACATACATGTTCAACGGGGCGATAACATCCATCAAGCTCATGTAGCGCAGAGTTCACAAATTATCATCCTTCTTTTGGCATGAATTAAACATCTACATAAATAGCGAAAGCTTAAAACATAATTGTAACACTCAGATAATTCTCATAATACTTCATATATTACATCCATACTCATAACAACCAAATTACCTACATTCAATCATGGAAATCTACCATCTAAGGTGTTGGGTTTTATGTCCTAAAACTCATAGTTTGTAAAAAAATAGGTCGTTCACCTCATTACAGTTCTTGGAAAGAGCCCTCAGAATACCGATATCATACACGTTTTTCGACCAAGTTTCTTCATCGATCTTGTAGAGTAATCCCCTAGATGAACATATTAAAATATTAGATCACGAGTCAATTACATTAACACCATCATAAGGTAAATACACTAGCATGCATGCATTTCAAGCAAACCCTACAAATATTGTTTCCTATAAATACGTACCGTGACTTACTTGATTGACAAGTGCCCTTCTGTTAAACGTTAACACACACTTAGGGTATCCAAAAATATTGATTTTTCTCAATTAGGTCCTAAATCACATAAAAATATGATTAGAATTGAAATCAGAATGAAAATCTGGCGAACAAAACTCAAACGGGTCAAAAAAATGCCTAACACGCGCCTGCCGTTCGCGCTCCAGGAGTGTCCACTCATTGGTTCCACACGATAGTGCCACACGCGGAGCACATTTCTGCAGTCGTGGGTCACGGATCGGGTGTCAGGCAGTAATTCAGGTTGGACCAGCCGGCTGCTTCGCTTGGTCGTGGGTCGGTACACGGGTTTGTGGGTCGGGTCAGTCACGTGTCATGAAAAGGACAAAGCTGCATTGCTCCACGTGGTGTACGAATCCACCCAAACTCGACGTGTGTCCCTCTCTGGTCGAAACGTATTTCTCCTATCGCCGGCGGACACGTGGCTCATCGAAAAAAATCTCTTCTCTCCTCTTCTCTCCTGGCAGAATGCGAAATTCCATTTTGGATTAGATTTCTTTCCATTTTCTCTTTTTCATATCTTTTGATCCAGAATCCAAATCGATATAATTTTTCGGCAAAGTTATAGATCGTGATTCAAACTACATCTCGATATTTGATGAATTTTACTTCAATACAGACCGAAATATGAGCGTTCAAAATAGGTCGTTCCCTAGTTACAATTCTTCGAAAGAGCCCTCAGAATACCGATATCAGTCACGTTTTTCAACCAAGTTTCTTCACCGATCTTGTAGAGTTATCCCCTAGATGAACATATTAAAATATTAGATCACGAGTCACAAAGGATGGTCTCGGATGTTACCTAAGAAATGGATGAAATGGGACTCCGATCTCTTCAACCTCACTATTTCTCCAAGAAAGGGGTCAATAAAACTAGATCGAGGCTGAGGGCGAATTTCGGCGGTAGTCTGCTAAGATCGAGTCTTGAACCTCACTTCTCTCAACTTTCTCTCACTTTTCGAGTTATTCTCTCAATACTACTCAAGAACCTCATAATGGGGAAAGGGGCAAAATGACCCATTTGCCTCTCTCGTGACTTTCACTCTTTTTTTTATTTTATCCGGGTGCTATAGAATGGGTTCTGGTTGACACTCCTCCAATCAAATACATGTACGCCCTAGTTCGACACTCCTCTATGTCTACTAAGCTCCCGAACACCCCTTCCCTAAACCAGTAGCATAAGTTGTCAATAGCCTTTACCAATTTTTTATGTCAGTTTTGTCTCGATCTAGTTTTATATGACGTTCCCTTTATATGTTTACGCTCAAACTTATATATCTATGTATTTTGTAACTTTTGTTGTGTTTAAATTTTTTTAAGTCTCTTGCTTTAAAAAGAAAATTTTTTTACCGTGTCTTTACTCCTATGAATTAGCTCACGTTGCAATGCATGCTTGAGACAAGCTGAAAAAAAAAAAACAAAAAAACAAGTAATGACATAGATGGTTGTAGTTCGAAGGTTAAAAAAAATGAAATTTAAGTGATTTGATTCAACAATTCTTTATTGCCTTCCATTAACAAGATGAATTGGTCCTCGATTTCCCTTGTTTAAAGCTTAAATTTCATAGATTTAACTTATTTTACGATGTTTTGGTTACTATTTGGCCAGTAGCCTTAAGTCTTTTGTTTTTTTGTTTTTAAATGTTAGGTACGTTGCACACATGTGATTCTATTTTATTTTCTTTGGATGAGATGATTACTATAATGAAAATTAATTTTATGGTAACTACACAATGTGCATTAGCCACTAAGGTTACAAGAAACGGTGATCCACGTCATCCAATGGAATGGACCTTAGTTGTATTGCTTAATTATGTACGGGGAATCCACGCGTTGTCTTAGACCATTATTGATGGTCCATGATTTTTGAAAACTACTCATTGTTGTGTTATGTTCTTGGAGTTGTTGGAGGTAGCAAAACAAATTTGCCATCCGTGACTCCAATTTGTCTTCAATGGTAATTTTCTTTTTCTACGAAAAGTACTAAATAATTAACAAAGTTTCTTTTATTAATTTGTGCTATGTTCTATCATATTCTCAAAGCGATAAAAAACTTCAAAGCGATAAAAAATTATCCTAAAGAAAATTAAGATTCAAATAATTTTGTTGATCAAATATCTCACGGTAGAAATACGTCTTTGAAAATCGAATCATTTCACAAGTAAGATTGATCATGTCAAACTTAAATGATTCTAAGCCTACAACTCTTAACCTTCAACTCTTAACCTACAAATGCAACGTACATGATTTTATAGAGCTTTAATATGAAACTCTTAACCTTCTATAAGACATTTCTTGAGGTGTAACTCTCCTGCTTTATGACCAAAATTAATCATTATACAAATGTAACCTTGAAATAAATAAAATCTTCGTTAAAAAAAAAAACATTATAACTCTAATTTGTAAACATGCTGGAATAAATAAAGTCAATTAGAGTAGTTTGAATAATAAAACTTGATTCTTCTTTAATATGGCATTAATTACTGTCTGAGTTTATCTTCTGGTGTGTCTTCTTTGAAGTTCATATTACATGATTGAGATATCTTAATTCATATCATGTTCTTTTTTTCTCCATGCCTATGTGATAAGATAGATGAAGATATTCATATCAATTTGAACATATTTCAACTATTTAAATTATTTTATTTTCTACCTAAAAATTACTCGTCATAATCTAATTCAAAAAGAAAAGTCTGTACATTAAATGACAGTAAAAAAAAACAAGTGTAAATGATGTTATGATCACACAATAATGCACATACTCAATATAGATGAACACAAACAACATGAGAGAGAAAATTCAATTAGTAATATTGGCTAAGAGAAAATCTTCAAAGCACTACCTCCCACCGATATATATATATGGTTTTAGTTTACTATATATAACTTAGGGTATATGTATGGTTTCAGTTTACTGTATATATCTTCAACCCATATAACCATCTTCTTTATATAAATATCTATCAAATATATTTATTTTTACTGCATCAGACTCCATATCCCAACAATTCTCTACTTGTTGACTATCCAGTCAACCAAAAATTTCATTCTCAAACGACGGTAAGCATCTTCACTGCACTATACCAATTGAGATTTTGCACAACCTCAATGTTCCAACATCAACACATTTTGTCATGGATTCTTTGCACCCTCTATCTTCTCTAAACACATCACCATCTTCCACTAACATGCTAGTAAAATGGTATCACATTCTGTGTTTTGTCTTTGAATGATAGACTGGGTTCTTCACCAATGATATGGCACTCTAACTATTTGTATAAAGAATCTTCTTGTGCTGCTTCTTGCCCAATTCTTCTAGATAGTCTGTCATGTATATCATCTTCTTTCCAGCTTTAGCTATTGCCACGTACTCAACCTTAGTAGATGAAAAAGCAACACATTTTTTAAGCCTAGACATTCATCATCCATGACTTGCTTCCACTTGGTTGTATCCTCCCACTGTAGAGCCTCATCAAAGGGCTCTAGTTCCCCTTCATCAGTCAGCAACAATAGTGTAATGAAAGTACATACCTATCTAGTACTCTAATAGCTTTGGATGATCTTTTTAATGCCTGCTCAAGTGTCACTTGCACCACCTCTAGTTCCTTATCAACACTCTCAGAAGTTCCTTGAGTACCTATTACAACATCACTAAGTGAATTTTTCCGCAACTCAACTTCAACTCTCACTTGCTTCGTTGTCCCAAAACCTTTCTTCTCTTTGTTCTTGTACATAACATTTTCATTAAAATTCACGTCACAATGTCTCAGGACGCTCTTGTTCTTAGTATCCCAAAACTTGTACCCGAACATGTCACATCATAGCCTATGAGGTAGCACTTCACAGGCTTAGCGTCAAGATTGTCACTCTTATTTGGATTAACACGAACATACGTAGTACAACCAAAAGTTCTCAAGTGATAGTACTTGAGTTCTTTTCCTGTTCATACTACTTCAAGCAACTTGAACTCGAAGGGTACTAACGACCCTCTATCGACCAAGTAGACTGCGTATCTACAGCATCGACCCAGAATGTCTTTGGCAGTCCAGAATGAATCTCATACTCTTTGTGCACTCATTCAATTTTCTTTTCATCCTTTCAACAACATCATTTTGTCTTGCTTCACTGGGAACTATCCTCATAATCGAATTTCCTCAGCTGAACAAAATGCTTTGAATTCTAACTTGTCGTACTCTCCTTCATTGTTAGACCTCAGGAATTTGATCTTCAAGTCGGTCTGATTTTCAACTTCAGCTTTCTACTTCTTAAAGGTGGCAAACACATCTGACTTGTGTTTTAGGAAATAAATTCATACCTTCCTACTGAAATCATCGATGAAGGAGATGTAGAACTTTGATCCTCCAAATGATGGAATTGGAGATGGTCCCCAAACGTTTGTATGGATCATTTCCAACCACACTTTCTTCAGTTCTCTGGCAATCTTTGTGAAGCTAACTCGTTTCTGTTTGCTTATAACGTAGTTCTCACAAGGACCTATATCAACAGATTTTAAACCTTCCAAAACTCCTTTCGCAACCAGCATCTTCATTCCTTTGATGCTCATATGTCCAAGTCTATTGTGCCATAGACTTGAATTTGAATAACTCTCAGCAACAGCAGCCATGTTCATGCACCCTGTAATGGTGTATAAGGTTCTAGATTTTGGTCATGTGCTACCACCATAGCACCCTTCACAATCTTCCACGAACTCTTCTCAAACTTTGTTGCATAACCTGTGCTATCCAACTGACCAATAAAGATTAGGTTCTTCTTGAGACAAGAAATATATCTAATATCCTTTTAATGTCCACTGATTTTCTGCAAGAGTTTTTATGCAGACATCCCCATTTCCTTCAATCTCCAAGGCTTTGTTGTTGGCAAGATATGCCTTCTAACAAATTTTAGACTTGAAATTCTAGAACAACTCTTTATAGGGAGACAAATGAAAAGATGCACCTGAATAAAAAATCCAAGATTCAATAGGATTGTCCACGCTGAGGATTAGAGCATCCCCAATGTCTTCTGCTATAGAATCATCATCCTCATATTTGTGATTCTGCTCCCTCTTTGGTCTTGTACAATATGTCAGAAAGTGACCTTTTTCTACAACATGTTATTTGGTTAGTTTGGAACATTTTCATGGTTCTTTGATTTTGATTGACCTTTCTTTGGGTCCTTCGATTTACTTCTTCCCCTTTGGTCAATACTGAGAGCACTACCAGATGATTCTCCAGTTTCTTGTTTGCAAAAAACTGATGATCCTTGAGACCTAATGTACCCCCTAAGACCTGATGATCCTTGAGCTCCCCCTGCTCCGTGGTCATAGTATCCGGCTTCACCCCCAACAAGGATTCGTGAAGATCTTTCTAGTACAAATAATCTTCAATCTACATCTTCCAGAAACTGAAATCGAATCCATAAACTTCTCATTCCAATCTTTGAACTTCCAATTTTCACAGATCGTGATGAATCTCGCCTAGCTCTAATACTAGTTGTTAGGATCGCACAACAACGCATACACTCGATCTAGATGAACACAAAAATTAGAAGAGAGAAATATTAGCTAAAGGTTTATATTGATGACTTCAGGTATGTACACCAAGAGAGAATACAGTTAACGTAGTAAGTACATCTTCAAAGCACTGCCTAAGTATGTATAGTTTCAGTTTGTTATAATTGCTTGGATAGATATAATCATCTATATATATAAATATCTACCAAATATATTTCTTTTATAGGCATCACGCTCTATATCAATTATTGAAATATAATTTACTTTTACATCTAACAAAAGGGTAAATTTGAAAAAGGAAAACACATGGGCAAAGATTAAATATTGTGAAAAAAAAAAAATAGGATTCACATAGCTAGCTGTCTATAAAAACCACAACTCGAGCTCCTCCAATGGCATCCTAAGCGATCGAGTGGGAAAGATGAATAGACTCTCAGTGCTGTCTTTGCTAATTCTCACCATCTTCCATGAAGGCCACACTGCTGTAGGCGATAATCTCAGCTTCAGCTTGTCGGGTTCAAGTTCCAAATCTTACAGCAAATTCATTACATCTCTGAGGAACGCTCTTCCAAATGCTGGAAAAGTCTACAATATACCTCTATTACTTCCCACTCTCAAGGGCTCAGCACGCTACACACTAATGAAACTCTCCAACTATGAGGAGAAAACTATCACGGTGGCTATAGATGTAACCAACGTTTACATTATGGGGTATCTTGTCAATACAACATCCTACTTTTTCAACGAGCCTGCCGCTCAGTTAGCTTCTGAGTTCGTATTCCAAGATACTAAGCACATTCTTCTTCCATACTCTGGCAATTACCAAAAGCTTCAAATTGCTGCAGACAAGGATAGAGATTCAATTCCTCTGGGATTCCTTGCCTTGGACACTGCAATTTCCGCTTTGTATCATTATGACACCAAAGCTGCTCCGGCGGCATTCCTCGTACTCATTCAGACCACTGCCGAGGCTTCAAGATTTAAATACATTGAGAAACAAATTATCGATAGAATTGGCAGAAACGAGGTGCCAAGTTTAGCAGCCATAAGTTTGGAAAACGAATGGTCTCTTCTGTCCAAACAAATTCAGATAGCGAACTCCAACAATGGAACATTTCAAACTCCTGTCAAGCTTATTAATGATAAAGGCCTTTCAGTGGAGGTTACTAACGTTAGCTCTCTTGTTGTAACCAATAACATCAAGCTGCTGCTAAACAAGCAAAATGTTGCAACTTTTAAGCCTCAAGCTATTACAATTCCTTAGACAAACTTTCTGCTATGAAAATAAAAGCATGTTCATGTGACCTTACTATGTGAGTGCTTTATGTAACTGTGTTTTATTTCATTTCAATGATGAACTGAGTCTTTTCAGTTTTATACCCGCCCATGAGAGAGTTACTAATGTTAGATGAACACGACTCTCCACAATGGTATGATATTGTCCACTTTGAGCATAAACTGTCATGACTTTGCTTTGGGATTCCACTAAAGGCCTCATACCCATGGAGTGTTATCTGTGACTGAGCGAATGTGAGGAAATCGCTATGGAGGAAAAAACGAAAAAATTGTTGGCAGAACAAAATAAATGAGAGAGATAATATTTGCTCGGAAATGGAAAGGAGTGGACAAGGAGTGGACAACTTAATTAAAAAAAGATAGTAACTAAACATTAGGAATGATTTTCAACCTACAAATTTATCTAACATGAAAATAGTATTTTTTTTATTATAAACCCAGGATCATTCAGTATTCTTAGATTATTAATCCATGATTATTCCCTAAATTAACCGATGTGAGACTTTCATCCAACCATTAATATGTGTAGTTTTGGCCACTCCAACTTTAATCTATGTTTGGGTTTATCAATGGGACAATTTTGTATGAGCTTTATATAGATGTTGACATATTGTCCTTTAATTATTATGAATCCTATTATTGGATATTAATACAAGCTTAAAGGAAGTTGACTCAAAAGCTATATGGTTCAATTTAAATAAAAATGAAAAAATCCAATAGAAACAATTGCCAATTGACTACGAAAATAAAAACATATTCATGTGATAACGTAGAAATATTCATTTAAACGTATTCATAAAACAATGTCATGAACTTACATGTTTAACAAAACAAAACAAAAACAAAAACAAAAATAAATAAAAAAAACAAAAAAAAAATCTTCAAACAATACAATGGAAAACTTAAAATAGACCTAAGAAGAAAGAAAACAGCAATGCCCTATACTAACCAAAACTTTTCGTACTTTGTTGGTTTGGTGAAGGGAGTGTAGCTCATATGATAGAGCGCCTTTTCCGTTGTTTTATTTCAATACAACCGGCATTGTTGTTTTATTTCTACTTATGTCTATTTTACTTTTTCCGTTGTAGTGTTTTAAGACCTTTTTTTTCTTAAATATGTAAGTCCATGACATTGTTTTATGAAAACGTTTTAAATTAATATTTCCACACAATATGTTACGTCAGGCATGGGATAGCAACTTTAGATTAGTAGAAAACTAGGGTCATTACAGTTGGTATCAGAGCTAGACACCAAGTGGTGTAACATCAAGGACGCTGAGCCCCGAAGGGGGTGGACACTAGGTGGTGTGGAAATCTCAAGAAAGACAATAGAGCCTACTCTAGGATTCAGGTCTAGTTGGAATTTGTTCGGATTTATGCACTTGAACCTCGTAATTAATAATTTTTTTCTACATCTGTTAAGACTTTTTTTCTTCGATTTTGATAGTAATCCTATTTTTACTCGAATAGGACCTACTAGAGAAGTTTGAGAAATTTTGGAGCTTCTAACACATGGTAAAACAAATTCAGGATGACACATCATTCAAGTAACTACATGGATTCTAGAAAGTAATACTTGTAGGGATAATGGTTGGATAAGCAAGACAATAGTCACACTTGTTAATGACATGACGAATCTATTCCTCATATGATGTGGCAAACTATTTTTCAAATACTTGCACATAATCGTGCTGAAACAGAGGATCAAATATCTACCCTTCGGGTGCTTGTCGGATAATATCACCTCGTCGAGCATGTGTGACTATATGCATGATTGACTATGCATTAGCTCCAGGTGATTGAATGTGTGATTCTCCCTATCAAGAATAGGTAGTAGAAACAATTTAAAACTAGGATGAGAGTGTCAGTTTGGCTACACTGTGACATATGACTCTAGTAGTTCGAGTGCAATAGAATCGTGAGAGACGACAAGAGGATGAGGCAGCTAGTGCTCTTAATTAATCCAGACAATGGGAGTCAAAACATAGAAACATGTGGGTACTTATCTCGTAATTAATTATTTAATTTTTAATAAAAAATATTATTTTATTTATAATGTAATATTTATCAATTGTATGAAAAAACGAAGGTTATTAATGTAATCTTCAACGATTGACATAAGGATCATTTTCAGATATAACTAAAGGGTTTATAGTATATGGATAAAGTTGGATGTGGCTCAACAAATCTTGGCTCAACCGAATATGTGTTCAAGTTCGATTCGAGAACAATTTCTTGACGTAGCAAAAGACAACCAACCGTATTGTTGTCAACTAGAGAAGCAAAGTACAGAGTAACAACTGGAGCAACTGAAGAAAGTACATGGTTCAGACAAGCTATTTACCGCCACTCATGTTCAAATTTTTCTTTGGTTTTTGAACCTTAGACTTGGATATGAGCTAACTTCTTTTTGATTATTGGCCTCTTTTTATGATGGATTTGTGACGCAAGTAGAACACAAAAACCATTTATTATTTATTTTTCTAACCCAAATCGAAACAAACAAAATAAAATTGATGGCTTTTTAAAATCCAAAATAGGACTTATCGGACATCGCTTAATTTTTATGGCGATTCTTGGTTCACCAATGGATTTACGTGATGTGAGAAAAGCTGTTTTGCAATTGGACTAATTGGGGGAAGAGAGGAGATATCTTAGAGAAGGTGGGAGTATTCTGACCGTTTCTAAACCTGTGTTATTATTATTGTCGTTTTCTTAGGTTGTTACATTTACCAATCATGTGACTTTGTAGATCTTCCAAGCCAAGTTGAGTGTGTAGACTAGAAGTTAACAACTCGAAAGTATCTGCTCTCCTTAAACATGTCCAAATATGAGGAATCACACAAGTGCATTAGTCAACACTACGCATCAAATTCACCGTGCTTTATGACCTCACAACCTAGGACCAAGGTTCTTAGATCAAGTCAACAAGCTTTGGCTCAATCATCATATATGATTAAATGCCAACAATAAAAATAAAAAGAACATAATGATAAGAAGAAGATAAGTGTTGAAAAATAATTATTTGGGTACCTCAAGTTAAATTATTAATTGTCTATACCGACAAAATAGTATCTCTAAACTTAGGAAATGGAAGCCCAAAACTCATAAATTTGAAGATAAGAAATAAAAAACCAAGTGTCAAACTCCTCAAACCAGGTTGAGACCAAAACATAATGCTATGCAACATGATTGTGCGTTTGAAGAACTACAATAAAATTTGGTACGATATAAAATTATTAGTCATTTTCAAAACCAATGAAAAATTGAATACATGTACATATGTTGAGTTGATCTTTTAAGAGAGAATGAGTCATGACCTAATTTTCAAGGCTTCAAAATTAGGATCGTAACTAAAAAAAGAAAGCAAAAGCAATTAAAAAGAAATTAAAAGAGACTTAAAATAAAAGATCAAAATATTGTCAGAGAGAAGAAAGAGAAGTTTAATTTTTAAATATTCCAAAAGGGTTCCAAATATAAAAAGAAATACAAAAGACACTGAAAACGGATTGACGCTTCGAAACGACCCCTTTGACTGCACAGCTCTCGAACGCTCCTCCACCTCGACCGACAGTCTGTGAACACCTGAAAAAGATAGGAAAATAGGGATGAGTATACAAATTATACTTAATAAATCATCTGCTTGTAGTCACTCATCGCATCCGAGGCTTAACAGATTCCCACGGACTTCTCATTGGCTCTAGGATGTATGATCAGGAACCCCCTGATCCCCCACGAAGCTATGACATCGTTCATACACTTGCAGCCTAAGGTACTCCTAAGGTGGTTCGTATGTATGGTGGTCTGTTAGGTTTCTAAGGGAAAGGTTAGGTCTTTACTTAGTGACTTGCACTTTATCCACAAATCCATAGACTTATCATAAATGTGGGTGACGAAAATTAACTAAGTGTGCACAAAACAATCATCTAGCATCATCATATTCAAGCAAAGTAAACATATATGCTCAACGGGGCGATAACATCCATCAAGCTCCCGGAGTGTAGAGTTCACAAATTATCATCCTCCTTTCGACATGAATTAAACATCTACATAGAGAGCGAAAGCTTAAAACATAATTCAAACACTAAGATAATTCTCATAATACTTCACATATTACATCCATACTCAAAACAATCAAATTACCTATATTCAATCATGGAAAACTACCATCTAAGGTAAATACACTAGCATGCATGCATTTCAAGTGATCCCTACAAGTATTGCTTCCTAAAATACGTACCGTGACTTACTTGATTGACTTGTACCCTTCTGTTAAGCGCTAATACACAAGGTGTCCAAAAATATTGATTTTCCTCGATGAGGTCCTAAATCACATAAAAATATTATTAGAATTGAAATCAGGATGAAAATCGGGCAAACAGAACTTGAACGGGTCAAAAAATGCCATACACGTGCCTGCCACGCACTGTTCACGCGCCAAGAGTGTCCACTCATAGGTTCCACACGTGAGTGCCACAGAGTAGATTTCTGCAGTCGCGGGTCACAGACCGGGTGTCAGGCGGCGTTTCGAGTTGGAGTCTGCTGCCTTGCTTGGTCGCGGGTCTGTACACAGGTTTGTGGGTCGGGTCAGTCACGTGTCATGAAAAGGACAAAGCTGCATTGCTCCACGTGGCGTACGAATCCACCCAAACTCGACGTGTGTCCCTCTCTGGTCGAAACGTATTTCTCCTATCGTCGGCGGACACGTGGCTCATCAAAAAAACTCTCTTCTCTCCTGGCAGAATGCGAAATTCGATTTTTTATTAGATTTCTTTCCATTTTCTCTTTTTCATATCTTTTGATCCAGAATCCAAGTCGATATAATTTTTTCGGCAAAGTTATAGATCGTGGTTCAAACTACATCTAGATCTTTGATGAATTTTACTTCCATACAAACCGAAATATGAGCATTCAAAATAGGTCGTTCACCTCGTTACAGTTCTTGGAAAGAGCCCTCAGAATACCGATATTAGTCACGTTTTTCGACCAAGTTTCTTCACCGATCTTGTAAAGTAATCCCCCTAGATGAACATATTAAAATATTAGATCACGAGTCACAAAAGATGGTCTCGAATCTGAAGAATACCCAAGAAATGGAAGAAATGGGACTCCAATCTCTTGAACCTCACTTTCTTTCTTCTCTCTCCTACTTCTCTCAATTTTCTCTCTCACTTTTCTTTCTTTCGCATGATTCTGTCAAGACCACTCAAGAACCCCATGATGGGGAGAGGGGCAAAATGACTCGACCATCACTACTCACTCGATCATGCCATAAAAAACTGACGCTCGCGTCGCTCATCCTATCGGGATATCTCAAACATTCATCCATCCGAGTTCTACCAAGGCATTGACCCTCTAGTGCCCATATCATGTCATTTACAGATATCGTACCAGTTAGTGGGTGCATATATCAACCTCTGACATGGGGTTGAGGTTCAATACTGGAATACCTGTGCCACCCGGTGTGGTCCTTGAAAACCTATTTCAAAGAAAGTTGTCCAAGACACTCATCTCGACATGCTCACCCTCACACATAGACGTGAGTCATACCTCCCCCTATAGTATATTTTGAGCCATTTTCAATACTCCACACATAGACGTGATTTTGGCGAATGGTCATACGATATTATGGAGCGTCCGTCCGAGGTTCAATTGACACCAAATTTGGCAAGCATTCATATGGACAGACTTAAATCCACAACTACATGCCCAAATTCCTTCTAGATCTCTAACTTTCGAGGTTAAACCCGAGACCCTACCCGACCCTTTAACAACTTATCTTTTCCACTCTTGTCTATTTGATATCTCTATATTGCTTATGCCTCGACTCGTTTCAATGCCCATTGCACCATCCTCCTGGGTCGCATCATAATACTCATCTAAACCCTCGTGTGGCCAGATGGACGCCACTTGAGAATTGTCGCTTCTCTTGTCACAACCTGAATACCACAACCTACTCTTTTCATAATTACGCTGTGACACTAGTCAACCACGAGAAAGTTAAAGTGACTTTAGCCTTCGGAAAGTAAGGTCGACCTTTGCCTTGGGCAACCCTGCACATTTGTCATTGACCCAAGTTACATCTTCACTTAGGCCGAAATGAGCCCAAGGTATAATGAAACTTGGCCCAAATCGTTGGTCACATCAACTTGGGTTTATTAATAGTAGGCACAAGTTTCATTATTTTGGATATATATGGAAAGGAATTATTACTTTAGGAGCATTTTATTGTATACTATATTATATTTTTAGGACTTTCCAAATATTTTGAGTTTAATTTGGAAATTTATAAGGCTTTCCAAATTTTCGTTATGGAACAATAAATAAAAAGAAGCCCTAAGTGCATCTTCTCCCACCACGTGCTAACATTTGGGAGTGTTCTTTTTGTAGCTATAGAGACCAAGTTCAAATGGAGATGCAAAGGGATGAGGCTTTTGAGTTATCAAAGCGACTTTCGGGAGAAAATGAAATTGAAACTCAAAGTGGCTCTGCCTCTAAAGCATTGGATGTATCGAACAAGAGAAACTTTGAAGCGTTGCTTAAGCATCATATGCTTCAGTTAAACCTATTTACGCTATCTGATTTGAATGTAATAAAAAAGGAAGTGAATTGAATTGTTTCGTCTTCAAAATCAATATTCCTTAATCAAAGCTAACTTGAAGGCACGGCTTGCTCAACTAAAGCATGACATAATTTGCGAAAATCATTCCGAGGGATAAATGTTTTAGTGATGTTCTTATTCCTCATTATGTTTCCAAACATTTATGTATTTCATCATGCTTCCATGTTTCTTATTTCTTTCTTTATATTTTTAGGGGTCTTTATTTAATATATTTTCACTTCCGTCTGCCCATTAGGGTAAAGAAATCGAACTAATTGGGTTCTTGATTATTTTACTTTTTATGTTTTATAAGCTCAATTTGTTCAAAATCGAACCTTAAGTATAACATTGAATCGTAACATTGAATCATAAGATGTGGTGTTCATGCATCTTTGAGTGGTGAGAAGATCCAAAAAAATCTCACTAACAATTTCCTAGGTTCGATATAAAAAAAAAAATAATAAATAAAATCCAAATAAACGTATTCTAAACCTCAAATTGGTCGAGGAAAAATGTTCGAGAGAAAAAATTGAAGAGAATGGAAGAGAACCTCTAGGTGCTTTTCCTTCATTGTTTTCTCTCGTTTTTATGCTGCATTCTCTAATTGATGGTTTGTTAAAATATCTTAAGGAAGGTTATCACTCTAGTGCTCAAGGATTTTACTCTTTGGACTCAAAATTGTATGGTTTTTTCATTATAATTTACGTTCTCGTGTAATTACAAAGGCTCATAGTCTATCTATCAAGTGAATATGGCTGGTCATATAGTTGTGGAGTATAGATACGTGGAACATATTATACAATGCAAGAAAGGATGGAGGTAGAGCCAATTAATATGTCATCGATTCAATTCGATCTAAAATTTCAAGAGACCCAATGAAACATGTATATATCTTACCTCTATGTCCAAACCTCATCCTTCATCCGCTACCTCCCGGAATACTTTCTCGCCTACTTCAAATTTTAGGTTTCGGCCCATTACATTGACATAACTTCTCTAAGGATCATACTCATACTCATTCTTGGTTTGGATTTAGGGCATATGAAGTTGAATCTAACATGGGTTTTTCGGGTTATTCTCTTTCGTTTATCCTCTAATTGATAGCAGTTGTAACACCATCGCTTGGGGACTCATGCCGCTATGGATGACACCGACATGAATGGTGAGCATAACCGAGGCTTGAATGAGAAGGTGATCATTGGAGGAAACAGTGTCGGGACACATGTAGGTTGTAACGCCCCAAAATAGGTTGAGGATTAGAAAAGGAGAAAATTTTTAATTTTTAATTTTTAACATATTATATTTTTTATTAATTATGGGAAATGAATTTTAAGGTATCCAAGAAAGAAAAAGTGTCCAAATTAAGGGGAAGAATTTTTGCAAAAAAAATATTAGAATATTTGAGGTAAACTATTGGAAAAATATTGGAAAAATATTGGAAAAATATTGGAAAAATAACCCGTAAGTTTGATGGGCGCCACAACTCAATTCACCCCAACTTCCATTGAGATCCTTGGAGTGTAATGAAGTTTTTTGAAATAGACCCCGCAGGAGACAAGTTTCAGGTGGTTGAGGTAAACTTCGGTCCCGTCTTTTTCTATCCTAAGGAAGAAGACGATGACATGACTCACTTGATCAAACTTCAGTTTTTTCTCAAACGCAAACACAAGAGACCTACCCAAGATAACTAGCGGGCAAAATTGACCTTGTCTTGGAAACGCACTTGAATATGTAAGTAGCCATCTCAAACTTTTCTCAAATGATACTAATATGGATCACTCGATATTGACATAAAATAAATAATATTACTCATACGATGAGGTCATGAACAACATTTTAAGGACCTAAAATTGGGAATAATAGCCATAAAACCGAGTAATCTATAAAATTGACCTACTTAATGACATTTATTGTACATGAAATTCTAAATTATAACCTAATATCATAGAATAAGGATACATGTTGAATTTAAAGGTCACACGAGGATATTTAGAGCATAAACCAATGTAAAAAATAAAATGACCATCTGTTACTATATTCTATATCAAAGTTTAATGGTTTAAAGGGACCACAAATAGGTTAGAACTTTATATTTGGCCCATTTATAAGGTTATAAATGATTTATGCATGGTTTCAAGGTTATTAGGGCATGTTTAGCGTATAAACCAAGGATAAGGATGTGAGAAGAGGGGGAAGTTAAGCCCCCATTTCATGGGCCCATTTAAGATCTTGGAGCGTATAGGACCCAGGGCATATAAGCTAGCTCTACCATTGGCACTCGTGGCGGTTCATAATATGTTTCATGTGTCCATGCTCAGAAAGTACACCATTGATCCATCACACGTGATTGACTTTGAGCTACTCCTCTGCAAGAAGACTTGAGCAACAAGGAGTGCCCCACAAGAATCCTAGCAAGATGTGTGAAGACTCTACGAGACAGAGAAATCAGTCTAGTGAAAGTGCAGTGGGGTAACCATCGACCCGAACGAGCGACTTGGGAGCGAGAGGGCGAAATGAGGGCCCGATACCTAAAATTGTTTTAGGAACTAGGAACTTTCGAGGACGAAAGTTCTTAGAGGGGAGAATGATTTGTAATACCCCGTAGTTAAAAGCAATAAAGGAAAACAAATATAAATAAATATATATATATATATATATAGACACACATAGATATATAGATATATCGATGCATAGATACATAGATATATAGATATAGATAGATAGATATATATAAAGTGTGGCAGGTGCCACTGTACACTCGCCAACGATGAGTCATAAGCCATAGGTGACGTGATATGAACCAAGAGACATCATTCATACAATATACTTCAATGAAGATGTGAAGAAAATGTTGTCAAAATTATCAAAAGAGGTTGCAACTCATGTCACATTGAAGAGGAATGAAGTTTGATGGTTATAAATTTTTGGGTGGGTTACAATTTAGAGTAATTTAGAGTTATTGTATTTTAAGACATTTTATTTACTTTAGGTTACATTTACCTAGGCTAATTATGACCATTAACTAGGAATGTTACAACTTTTGAAATGTCTTTAATAGTTTTATTTTTAGGCTATATAAAGCCATGTATGTTGTATTTGTAAGCAGACTTGGAAAATATAGTAAAAGGAGCATTTGTGCTTTTCTTTAGCCCATTGCTAAATTTCTTTGCAATTCTATGTAGTTTAGGTTGCATGTAGAATCATTCAAGCTCAACATGATTAATTTTGCTTGTGGAGTTATTCGAATATCAATCAAGTATTCTTGTCTTAAGATATTTGATCAACAAGAATCATTCAAGCTAGACATGATCGATCTTGCTTGTGGAGTGATTCGAATCTCAAACAATATTATTGTCTTGAGGTATTCGATCAACAAGGTAATCCGAATCTTACTCCCCTTGTCGTGATTTCCACATATCATTTGGTATCAGAGCTTCAGACTCAAGATCGGATATATGTTTCCTTTACGTTTCTTTTCAATTTGCCTTGAGATATTCGATCAACAAGGTAATCTGAATCTTACTTCCCTTGTAGTGATTTCCCCATATCACCGGCCGTCATCAGCAATAACCTTGTTGTCCCGACGATGGACTGATTTCGATGACTTTGCTGTCCTAACGATTGTCTGTTTCGGCATTCCACTACCCCGTTTTGCTGGGGGTAGTTGGGCGCCGTTAGTTGCTGCTGCATGTCGAGCCCATCCCCGTTAGTTGCCGCTGCATACTNTCGCCCCCCCCCCCCGCAGGATCCAGAAGGTGCTTTCGTCGAAGATGGATGTCACGAGACACGTGAGCTCGCCCCCCCGCAGGATCATAAAGCCTGTAGGCCTTGCTTGATCCCAGGTTCGTAGCCGATGAAGATGACCTTCAGCCCCCTGGGATCGAGCTTGACGAGGTGGGGACGCGCTACCTTCATGTATCTGACGCAGTCGAACACTCGGAGATGATGTATCGTTGGCTTCTTGTTGGTACCAGGTGGCCTCATGTGGTGTCTTCCCGTCGAGGCTTCGCGTTGGCGATCAATTGAGGAGATAGATGGCCGTCATTACCGCCTTTCCCCAGAACCTCTCAGGCATCCCGGTCATCATTAGCAATGACCTTACTGTCCCGATGATGGACGTCGCGAGACACATGAGCTCGCTCCCTCGCCGAATCATAGAGCCTATATGCGTTGCTCCCAGGTTCGTAGCCGATGACAATGACCTTCATCCCCCTAGGATCGAGCTTGGCAAGGTGTGGATGCACTACCTTCATGTATGCGACGCAGACGAACACTCGAAGATGATGTACTACTCGCTTCTTGTTGGTACTAGGCGGCCTCATGTGGCATCTTCCTGTCGAGGCTTCGCGTTGGCGATCGATTGAGGAGATAGACGCCCGGTCATTACCGTCTCTCCCCAGAACCTCCCAGGCATCCCGGTCGTCATCAGCAATGATCTTGCTTTCTCGACTATGGTCTGATTTTGGCATTCCACCACCCCGTTCTGCTGGGGGTAGTAGGGTGCCGTTAGTTGCCGCTGCATGCCGAGCTCGTCGCAGTACTCACTGAAGCTCGCTGAAGTGAATTCTCTGCCTCGATCCAGTGCGCAGCATTAGGCATCTTCTTACCGCATTCGGCCTCCCGCTCGCACTTGAATGCGATAGATTGCCTCTGCCGCCTCGGTCCGGTGCACAACATTAGGCACATTTTCTTACTACATTCGGCCTCCCGCTCGCGCTTGAATACGCTCGATCACCTCTGTCGCCTCACTTTTCGCTTGTAGCAGGATTAGCCACATGAAGCAGCTTTTGTCATTTGTCATTGACCAGCAGGAGGAAGAGGGTCTTGCCGTCTGGGGATGCTGGCTTGATGGGCCTGCAGATATCGCCGTGCATGAGCTCCAATGGCAAACCGTGCACCATTGCCTCACTTTTCACTTGTAGCAGGATTAGCCACATGAAGCGGCTTTTGTCATTTGTCATTGACCAGCAGGAGGAAGAAGGTCGTGCACGAGCTCCAATGGTAAATCGTGCACCATCTCCCCCTTGTGTAGTTTTTGTAGAGCAGGAAAGTTTAGGTGCCCGTACCTTGCGTGCCACCTCCAAAGCTATTTATTCGGTCCTGGCCAAGAGGCTGAGACCGGTTCCTCTATCTCTAACTCCAGTGTAAAGACGGTTTTTCGTGCACAAAACTTTTGTGAGTAGCCATCGTTGATCATCACAGATTTTGAGTAGCCCTCATTGAGTTGACCCAGGCTCACAAGATTAGCCTTGAGCCTCAGGATGAAGTAGACACCGGTCAACTGATCAGCTTGCTGTGCTCGCCTCCCTTGCCGACGAACCTCCGTGGATTTGGAATCGAAATTGGAGACGTCGGATAAGACCGATGCACTCACCATGAAAAGAGCCGGCGGCCCGCCATTCGGTCTCCTTCCTTTGGCTCTACGGCGTGCCACAACCCTAGCGCTTGTAGGTTGACACACATCAACAAGGCCTACTCATTGAGCAAGCTTGCTCGAGATGGACCCAACGATGTGTGTATTTTCGCGCTGTGCATTTTTTTCTACTTGAACTTGAGACGTGTGTGTTGTTAGGTCGACACTCTAACCACTTGAGCTATAAAACTTGACGTTTGATAAAGTCGGCTCCTCTACAATGATATACCATCAGTGGATTAAACCAGGCTCTAATACCACTTGTTGACTTTTAGCAATCGAGAAGAAATCGTCGACGAAGTAAAAAATGGCCGAAGGAAAGTTTCTTGATAGAAGAAAATAACGGAAAGCAAAGGGAGAGAGAATATTTGCGCTGAAGACCAGATTGATTGTTATTTCAATCCGTTTACATATTTAAAGAACTAACCTATCCTAAAATTAGTAGTAGTACCACAAATCTGGGCACAAATCTTGCTCCCAAGCTAAAATGGCAGCAAAAAAATATGCTATTCCCTTACGGGGAGGGTTAATTCAGATATTCAAAAACAAAAAAAATATGCTCTTCCATTTTGTTGAGGGGTGTACGGTGTGGTTAGAAATTGTCTTATGCCTTGCTCCTCGCAATACTTCATGAAAGCCGTCAAAGTATACTTGCCACCTGTATCGGATTGTACAACTTTTATGTGTCTACCAGTTGCCTTCTCCATCATCACTTTGAACCTTTTGAACACCTGGAATGCCTCGGATTTTTCTTTGAGAAAGTAAGCCCAAGTTTTCCGTGAGTAATCATCGATAAAGGAAATGAAATACCTCTTTCCGGTGAAAGACTCGGGGGTAATTGGTCCACATATATCTGTATGGATCAACTCGAGAGGTTGTTCAGCAAAAAATTCAGCCTTCTTTTGAATTGAGGTTCTCGCATGCTTGCTGAGCACGCATTCTTCACAAAATTTTCCTTCAAAGTCCATGTTTGGTGGCCCATGCACCATATTCTTCTTCGCTAACTCCACCCCCATGATGTAGGTGACCAAAGCGGAGATGCCACAGTGATTCCTTATCTTCAACGTCGACTCGCAAACATTTTTCTCGTATACTTTCTAAGTTCAGTTTGTACATCTGATTTCTTCCTATCTCGACTCGAGCAACCAAACGCCCTTGTTTATCCTTCAGGTGTAGCAGGCGGTCCTTTAAGAATATCGAGTAACCTTTCTCTGTGAGTTGCCCCATACTCAATATGTTGGTCTTGAGGTCTGGTATGTAATAAACATCTTGGATTGATCTCATTACACCATCCTTTTACAAGAAATGTATCGTACATCGGCTTTTGACCTCCACCTTTGACGCATCTCCAAATGACACATGACCATCTTCAATATTTTGCATCTCTTTGAATAGGTACTCGTGACCGCACATATGGTTGCTTGCTCCTGAGTCGAGGTACCACAAAGTGTCGTTGTTGATGTTGTCTTCTTGAGCCATCAAGAGAAGACCTTCATTTGTGTTAAGAATGAGAAATAAAAATAGAATTGGGATCGAAAGTATGATCTTCATTCACGTTTACTACGTTTAAATAGGATACAAACTATCAACTAATACCTAAAAATAGAAAAATATATATAACTAAGTAAATTCTGTAAATAAATAAAATATACAGTTAATCAAATCTATAGTAACCACTCCCTAAATATCTCATATATATTCTAAAAATATATCTCCAAAATATCCTCTTAATACTCCCCCTCAAGTTGGAGAGTGTATGTCGATCACACCCAACTTGTCCTTCAAAAAGTCAAACTGTTGTCTTCCCAAAGCTTTAGTAAAAACATCTGCCAATTGCATTTTGGTCGAAACATAACACGGTTTGATGATTCCAGCTTGTAACTTTTCTTGAACTATATGACAATCTATTTCAATGTGTTTCGTACGTTCGTGAAAAACTGGATTGGCTGCTATATGTAATGCTGCTTGATTATCACAATATAATAATGCTGGTTCGGACAGTGGAACATTCAAGTCTTGAAGAATGTATCTTAACCAAGTTAACTCTTAACAAGTATTTGCCATAGCTCTATACTCGGCTTCTGCTGATGATCTGGACACATTAGTCTGCTTTTTAGACTTCCAAGAAATAATTGAATTTCCGAGGAAAATGCAGAACCCAGAAATAGATCGTCTGGAAGTTCGACAACCACCCCAGTCAGAATCGCAATATGCCTGTAATCTTAAATTGTTTTCAGATGGCAGTAGAAGTCCTTGACCAGGAGTGCCTTTGATGTACCTCAGAACTCGAAGAGCTGCCTCCCAATGTGGTTTTCTTGGTTCATGCATAAATTGGCTAAGCATACGAACTGAATAAGCTATGTCAGGCCTAGTGACGGTCAAATATATTAATCTGCCAATCAACCGTCTGTATTTACTTGGATCATTCAACTTCTCTCCTTCAGTTAAAGAAAGTTTCAGATTTTGCTCCATAGGAAATTTGTCTGGACGTGCTCCTGTAAGACCTGTGTCTTGAAGGATGTCTAGAGCATACTTCCTTTGAGACATAAAAATTCCTTTTCTAGATCGAGAAAATTCAATGCCTAGAAAATATTTCAAATTTCCTAAATCTTTGATAAGAAATTTCTGGAGTAAACTAGTCTTGAGATATTGAATTTCTTCGAGATCATTGCCTGTCAACAGAATATCATCAACATAGATTAGAACTGCAGTGAAAGAAGTACCTTTACTCTTAGTAAACAAAGAGTAATCTGCTTTGGACTGAGTGTAGCCTGCATTTTGTATAGTTGTAGAAAATATGGAGAACCAATTGCGAGAAGCCTGTTTTAATCCATAAAGAGATTTATGGAGCCGACATACTGTATTCTCCCCCTGTCGGCGAAGACCTGGTGGTAAAGACATATAAACTTCCTCGTCTAGATTACCATGGAGAAAGGCATTTTGAACATCCAACTGATGGGTGAACCATTTTCGAGCAGCAGCAACAGTGAGTAAGCAACGAAGTGTAGTAAGTTTCGCTGTAGGGGAAAATGTTTCTGTGTAATCAATACCTTCAACCTGAGTGTATCCCTTTGCTACTAGTCGAGCTTTATAACGTTCAACAGAACCATCAGAGTTGTATTTAATTTTGTACACCCAACGACAACCAATAGCTTTATGACCAAGTGGTAGAGGAACGAGAGACCATGTATGATTACGTTCCAAAGCTGCAATTTCATCATTCATAGCCTGCTGCCATAACGGGTCGCCAACTGCCTCGTCATAGGTTTTAGGTTCTGTCTGGGATGTAATAAGAGCTAGAAAAGCACGTTGAGTAGGAGAAAAACGAGAGAATGAAAGGTAATGATGAAGGGGATACCTGGTGCCAGTGCCGGGACTTGAGCTAGAGGTTAAATGATTGGCTCCAGAAGACATCTCATAATCCTTATGCCAAGCTGGAGGCTGTTTAGTACGAGTAGAACGTCGAAGTGGAGCTGATGTATCAGGTGGGATAGGATTGGAATTAGTGGGCGAATCTGGAGAAGGTGGAGGAGACGACGGAGTAGGAGGTGAAGGAATAGAAGGTGGAGGATGGATGTTTGAGTAGGATGGATCATGAAGTGGTACAACAGGAGTCGAAGGAGCTAATGTCGAAGTTTGTGAAGCTGATGAAAAAGGAAAATCATCTTCACAAAATTTGACATCACGGCTGATAAAGAATTTGTGAGATTGCATGTCATACAACTTGTAACCTTTATGACCACAAGGATATCCTACGAAAACACAAGGAGTTGCCCTAGGTTCAAATTTTTGCTTAGGATGTACTATAGTTGCATAACATTTACAACCAAAAACTTTAAGATGATGAAATGTAGGTGGTCGTTTGTAGAGTGCTTCAAAGGGTGTCTTGTTAGATAATAATGGTGATGGCGTTCTATTTATAAGATAAACAGCCGTTAAAATGCACTCTCCCCAAAAATTAAGTGGAACCTGTGACTGAAAAAGAAGAGACCTAGCTACATTTAGGATATGGCGATGCTTGCGTTCTACGACTCCATTTTGTTGTGGAGTATAGACACAAGTGCGCTGAAATTCAATACCACAAGAAGTAAAGAATGGTTGCAAAGATAGGAACTCAGTCCCATTGTCTGATCGAACTATCTTGATAGTAGTATGAAATTGAGTTTGAACGAATTTAACAAAGTTCATTAACAAATGATGTACTTCTGACTTATGTTGCATTAAAAAAACCCAAGTACATCGAGTAAAATCATCAACAATAGTGAGAAAAAAACGCAAACCAGAATGGGTAGGAATTTTATGTGGTCCCCAAACATCACAATGTATCAGATCAAAAGCAGAATGGGTTGTTATTGAACTTCTTGGGAAAGACAACCTAGTTTGTTTTGCTAACGGGCAGATACTACAATTATGAGAATAACTCGCATTATTAAGATGCAATTGATCAGCTAGAAATTTAAAACGAGAGAAAGAAGGATGACCTAGGCGTAAATGCCACAAATCAGATGACTTGGATACTTGATGAGCTGAAGATTTGATTGGAGATGAAGAAATATGATAGAGACCTCCAAATTGTTTACCCGAGCCAATCATCTTCCCCGTAGCCAAGTCCTGCATAACACAAGAATCAGGATAGAAGGTGACATAACATTTCAAGTTATTGGTAAGTTTGCTGATGGACATTAGGTTTAAATTGAATGAAGGCACACATAAAACGTTGTTTAATTTAAGGTTAGGGCCAAGGGAAATATTGCCAGTATATGACACACGTGCTATCTCTCCATTAGGCAAATTTATTGTAGACATGATGGCAGCCTTTGGTTCAGTCATAACAGAAGATTTTGATACTACATGATCCGTAGCTCCACTATCGAGAATCCATGAATTTGAACTCGCAGAGTTAATAGATAATGTAGATATGGGAAGCAAACCTGCAACATTGACGTGATTGTCGGAATTACCAGAAGGGTGATGATTGATTGCAGATAAGGCTTGTGCTATCTGTCGTAATTGCTCAGAAGAAAAATTTGGAATGGAATTAGGTGACTGTTCTTCTGTATTCAACTGTGAAACATCGGCCATATTTGCAGATGATCGATATCCACGGTTATTGTGTTGATTGTCTTGTCTTGTCCTTCCAGAATTATTTTTCTGTCGACACCGATCTTCTGTATGGCCCCTTCTATCACAAAAGTTACAGTGAAACTTAAGAATTCGACACTCATTGATTGTATGACCACTTTTATTGCAGTGTTCACACTTTTTGTCCTTGGCGAATTTTGAATATATTGTTTTCTTTTGCACTGCTGATGCAATCGAGAAATTCTCAGTAGGTTCAGAAGTTACCTGACGCTGCATCTCTTCTTGTACAAGTAATGAATAGGCTTGCCTCACATTAGGTAATGGAGACATCATCAATATGTTAAATCTCATCGTTTTATAAGACTCATTGAGCCCCATGAGCTATTGCATCAACTTGTCTTCTTCGCGTTGATCAATATGTATTTGACGTTGATTAGAGGTAAATGGTGTGCGGTACGCTTCCAGTTCATCCCAGAGTGCTTTGAGCTTGGTGAAATATGTGGACAGTGCCATGGTTCCTTGTGACATCGTTGCTATCGAGTTTTGTATTTGAAAAATTGCTGGAGCATTCTTTTGTGAGAATTGATTGTGAAGATCAACCCACACTTGATGAGCTGTCTTGGTGTGAATAATGCCTTTAGCGATATCTATTTCAACGGAATGAGTTAACCAAGATATTATCATACTGTTGCACTGATTCCAGAGTTTGAATTCGGTTGAATTTGCATCTTGGGACGGTTCCTCAATTGTGCCATCAATGAAGTCAATTTTCTTCTTGGCAATAAGAGCATGCATAACTGATTTACTCCAGGATTCGTAATTTGCTCCATTTAATTTGATTGGAACAAGTGATTATCCGGGCTGATTAGAGTGATGAATATAGTAAGGATGTGTTAAATCAACATCCGAAATTTTGAAGCTGGATTTGGCTGATTCTGCCATAAAGGAAATTTTGATATTTAAGAACACCAAGATCGGTACTCTGATACCATGTTAAGAATGAGAAATAGAAATAGAATTGGGATCGAAAGTATGATCTTCATTCACGTTTACCACGTTTAAATAGGATACAAACTATCAACTAATACCTAAAAATAGAAAAATATATATAACTAACTAAATTCTGTAAATAAATAAAATATACAGTTAATCAAATCTATAGTAACCACTCCCTAAATATATCATATATATTCTAAAAATATATCTCCAAAATATCCTCTTAATAATTTCTTACGTCTTCTAAGGCTAGGTTGGTTTCTCCTTCCACTCTTTTTCCGGCTCGACAATCTTTTGCAGCATGCCCCACTCTGCCACAATTGTAACATTTTTCGGAGTTACAATCATTCGCATAGTGACCATATTTTTTACATTTATAGCACCGAATGTTGGAGTAATATCCTTGACTGCATCCTCTTCCACTCCAATTTGCTTGGCTCGACTGTCTTTTCTCCTTATAATGTCCTTCATTACTGCTGCTTTGACCACCTCGACCATTTCTGCGACTTCCACGACCTCTACCTTGAATATTTTGAGAGTAGAGTACATTTTCATCTTTTATTGATGCCTTGATTTGAAGTGCTTGATCGAGTGTTTCCTCTTTCTTCTTCTTACGTTGCTCGTGTGCCTCGAGAGAGCCGGTGAGCTCATCGACCATGAACGTCGCTAGGTCCTTTGACTCTTCTATCGCACATACAATATTCTGGAAGTTGTTGGTTAATGACCTAAAGATCTTCTCCACAACCTGCGTCTCGAGTAACATTTCTCCGTTTTGATTTAGTTGGTTTACCACAGTCTGTACGAGCATAATGTAGTTAGATCCATTTTCTGACTCCTTCATCTTCATGCTCTTCAACTCGCCACGAAGAGTTTGGAGAAGCACTTGCTTGACTCGGTCGGTTCCTTTGAACACCTTTTCTAAAGTGTCCCACACTTCTTTTGAAGTAGTTGTCCTGACAATCTTCTCAAAGCCCAACTCGTCAACGGCTCGAAACAGCATGTACAATACCGCCTTATCCTTTGATCGCAATTCTTTTAACGCCTTATTTGTGCCGCCGTATTACCCGTGGTATCCTTTGGTTCTTTGAAACCTTCTTGGACCACCTCCCATGCATCTTGAGAACCGAGAAGAACTTTCATTTTGATGCTCCAATTCTCGTAGTTCGTTTTCGTTAATCGCGGTAGCGACATTTGACCCATCACTTTCGTCATGGGCTCTGATACTAATTTGTTAAAATAAAACTCACGAATTTGTGAAGTAATCTCACACACACTAACGATAGAACACTCTGATACCGCTTTGTGAAAATACTTCTCGCGTATTTGTGAAGGAGATGTCGAGAGAGGAGAGACAAGGAGACAAAGAACACTGATTTAAAAAAAAAAAAAAAAAAAAAAAAAAAAAAAAAAAAAAAACCTTTTCTATTGCTTTGTATTTTTTTGCTCTCATTTTTTTGCTCTGACTTTTCAAGTAAAGGATTATGTATTTATACCTTTTTTAACACTAATAATAGGGTGAGAGAACCGCTCATAAACCCGTACCATCATTCCCTAAAAAAAACTCTGGGCCTTTTCTTTGACTTGACTTTTTCAAATTAACTTTCCTAACATAACAAATTAACGCATTTGGAATTTTAAGTTTATTTCAATAGTAAGCACGTGAGTCATCGTTTTTCCTTTCGTTCGGCCTCCGTTCGTTTGTTTTTCGCTCCGATTTTAACTCTGATTCTATTTTTATGTGAACTAGGACCTATCAAGAAAATTTTAGAATTTTTGGAACCTTTTCTGGTGAATAATTCGAGCTTGGGAAGACACGCGTCAACCAAGTAAGTCACCATTTGGATTCCCACAATCAGTACTTGTAGGAACCGCTTGGAATAAGCATGCATAAACTTAGCTAGCCGAACCTAGTATATGAGTATAGAAACCATGGAAATGAAATAATTAAGAAAGTCAATGGAATCTAGATATGAACGAATATGTACTTGTTTAGATTGAGATTGTGATAATGTATATATGCATGAGGAGGAAAGGAAACTTGTGAAATTTGCGCTCCGAGTGAAGATGGATATTATCTTCCCATTGAACATGTTTGTTAATATTGCATGAATTGCTGCATGTTAACTGTAGTACATGATTGCTGGTGTTATCTTTCTTGTTGAATAGGAAGAAACTACGAGCTTAGACTAGGGCGCTTGAGACTATGTAGGCTAGATAGAACCCTAGATTGGGATACCTCTAGAATACCGTGCATTTAGACCCGCAAAACGATTACCATCGGATCCAGAACCCATAATTTCAAACCATGACAGGTTTGTGAGACCTTGCACGAGAATCTTATTGATGAATGAATCCAGGTCTAAGCCATCAAGAGTCCGCCCTAGAAAGACTAGTAGGTAGCCCGCTAGAGTTGAGCAGTGTGGATAGTATCATCAGAACCTCCACTTCCCTCTATGCTCCGATACTGTACCGTTGAGACAGAGTGTAACGATAAGGGTTTCAAAAAGGCAAAAAAAAAAAAAAAACCTTAAATCTCGCCAGAAATCGCGGGATTTCCTGTGAGGCATGCCTTGCCAGCAAGGGCATATTAATGCCTTGAGTCCCCATATTAAACCCTAGATACCTTAGTAGCCGTCTTTTCCTTTCGAGTCACTGTCGTACCTGTGAAGGAGGAGACGAAAGGTTTAGGTGAGGGATCAAAAACGTCGCAAGACTTCAGACTTCTGTGAGCCCTTAGGTAGGAGCAAATCGACGCCAGGGTACTTCGGGACAAGCGGGACAGGCGCATCGCCAAGGACGATGGAAGGCGGTGGTCTCATCGGCAATGACAGTCAAACTCTACAATTTAGGGTTCATCGGGATCCTCGTGTGAGGAAGACGGAGCAGCGGGTTGCGGGTCGGGTTCTTCAGGTACCCGCGAGCTCGCTCAGCCAACGTGCGGCCCACTGTTGCAGCCCGCGCCTTGCAGTCTGCGTCAGACATTGACGTTGGGCCGCGTATCCATTCCAGCCCAAGACCAGCGATACCAGCCTGCATCCAGGAGTTGTGCGCCACCAGGATCCCTCTCGGCTTGTCGGCTCAGTGTTTTGGCTCCGCGGCTCAGCTCGGCGGTGTGGCTCGACGGCTCGGCTTAACGGCTTGGTATATAAATAATATACCGATACCTAGGTTTTCAACCCTTTTGGAGCAGTTCCTGCCCTTATTTTAGGCATTTGAGATCAGTGTAACTCTTAATTATTAAACACAGATCATGTTAGGAACTTACCTTGATAGTTAAACATAAGGTTTGTTGGGTTACATCATGAAAGGACGCTAAGTGTATATTGTGGTGTTATAGGAGGTAGTTAGACGTGGACGTTAGCTTATCGCGAGTAACTTCGGCCAATGCCAAGAGGTAAGTAACCTTACTGTTGGTGTTAGTTATGTATGTATGTTGGTGCGTGCCCTGTGGCCCTTGCATGCACCTTGTGTGTTGTCGATGTATGCTAGGTTATGTGTCTCTTGTAGTGAAATGCTACGTATGCCATGTTTATGTATGTGATGTTTGTGTCATGGTTTGCTACCTTGTATGTATGAGCTTAATTGACATGTCATGATTGTAATGAGAACCCCGCATGCCATGAATGTGATGACTAGTATGCTAAGATATGCTTACTCGATGTTTAACCCAATTATGCTATGTAATGCGGTGAGGGAATGGAACGTTGTATGTATAATGCCATGGAGGTAAACCTTAAGGACCTCATGCACGCTATGGTTATGTACATGGGGCACTCCTCCGTTATTCTACTGATGGTATGGACGCATACATTCGATATTGTGTTCGTTAAGATATCATGCAGGCCCTCCTTTTCCGTGGCGTCTGGTATTGTATGTCATACATTCCCGACCAAGCAAGGCCTAGGGAGTTCACATGCGAACTCGCCTGGTGGGCCCACCGTCATGCACGTGGGCCATGTGTGGGAAGTACCATGCATCCACCCCGCCCGGATAAAGCAAGGGCCTAAGGCCATGGGAAAGAATGGAAGATAGACCCCTCTCTCGATTTCTTTCTTTTGACACTTGTGCTTATGTATGTGTATTGTATGCGATCGCGTGTATCCTAATGTATGATTATATGCTTAACTCCAACAGTGGGCGACTTACTGGGTATTTTATATAATACTCAAGCAACGTGCTACCCATATTTTTAGGTAAGGGCAAGGCCCCCATGTACGGCTGGCGGTGGATACTATGAAGGCCATGGAAGTCTTAAGGAGGGTTTGTAGTGTCGTAGGCGTCTTGTTGGATTCTCTTGGTTAATAGTTATTGCAATTGTTCCTCTAGTTATCTGTTGATTATTTCTAGGTTAGGCTGTCATTATTGTTTTCCCCAGGTATGAACTGCTTATAATAATGAACGTATTGTCATTTTTTAGGCTCGCTTACATAAACTATCGCACTTTCGTTATATGATTACAAGTAACGTCGCTAATTAGGATAGAGAAAATTAGGGGCGTTACATAGAGCTCTAATACTAAGATCGTTGAGCCAGGTAGATTCGGACAGGGAGCTGTGACAGGTGCCCCGAACTAGTGGTGATAGCTAAGGGGTATTCTGAACAGGACTCTTGAACCTAGAAACCCGTCCCTAAGCGAGAGAACGTGGAACCATATAGGATGACTTAGTAGCTGACCGACACACAGGGGATCGCAACCCCAGACTTTAGTGGATGTATGGTCCCGTGAGAGGGTTGTCAACTAACCTCCACTGATGATATTCAGACAGAGTTACTTATTCAGATCCAGCCATACGATTCCCTAAGATTTACTTGTGAGGTCGTGCCTCACCTTAGGACACTGATCATTCCACTACATAAGATGGGCAAGCATCCTAAGATACATAAAAGAGAGTTGCACCTTAGTTTGCACTCACTAGAAGCCTGAGATAAGACCGTGGATACCTACTAAGATGAGGGTGCGAAAAAAGCCTACAAGTAGGTTACTTAATTTGAGTATTTTTATACTCACCCCGTTTTCTCCTTTTTTTTTCAGGTACCAGTCTAGGTTAGGAGGTGTTCTAGAGCTGCACTATCACAGAGGGGTGTCGTTCCGAAGTGTCAGTTCGTTTTCATATTTGGAGTCTTTGTATTTTCTTTTATATTTGTATTTCCCATTTGTAACATTTGACTTTGATTTTATATTTAATTTTGGTGTCCTTTCTTTTCTTGTTTTAAATTTTATAGGTTTTTTATCTTCTATTTTATTTGTTTTCGCTTTCGTCTTTTTAGTCACGATTCGGTTTTTTCGAAGCCTCGAAAATTGGGCCGTGACACTTAAGCTAAGTATGAATTCAATAAATATGAAAGAAAAACACTAAGAACCTTGAGTTAATGCCCCGAACTGATCGATTTGCTCGAGTTTAAGTAATGTTAAAATAACTCACCAAATGAACTCCGTTGCCCATTAAATCTTAAATTTGAGCGTAATATTACATGTGTAATGATGATGTTACTATAACACGTGCCGAATTAATTTGGATCTTAGAGACCCTCAAGTACATTAATTATAGTAAATTAGCTAGCATGTTCAAAAACATTAAAACTCAATGAGTTTGAATACTAACCTTTTGTAGTTCAAATTTCTTTTTCCTCACGAACGGTTTTGAACCACCACTAGTGTCTTCCCTACTATTCTCCGGCCTTAGAACGGGATTGTGAAATCCGGTGAGTGATGAAACTTGATAGGAATTTAGTATATGTAAAGAGAGTTTTGATAGATTTTATCAAAGTTTTTCAAGAAGAATTTCCATGTACCCTGATTACTCTGTTTATAAAATCATATTTGCATATTCATGCAAATGTGAGATTACCAAATTTTGACACTCAAAATTCCACTTAAATTTGTGGGATTATGTGGCAAGCATGCAAGTTATTTGTGAGGGTTTATTTGGCAAACATGTATGTTTGGTTAAACCAAATTTTAACATCAAAATTCAACTCAAGTTTGCAAAATTCCACTAACTCAAACATGGATTTTTACATTAGGTGGAGTCAACCTTTTGACTTTCTTTATTTTAATTCAACAATTAATTTAAATAGTTAATTTCAAATCAAAATAATATTATATGATTAATTAAACAATTTAATTAATATTTAACATTAAATAAAATGCCAATCCCAATCCATTCGGGCACATATTGATTATGAATCACTATTCATAATTAAAATATTTAAATCTGATTTAAATATCTCCAATTCTCTCTTTTTGTTCAATTATAATGAAAACAAAATGCGGTTAAATATATCATATATATTTAGCGTGTATTCCCTAATTTGAATTCGAACACTTCGAACTCACTCATCACACTGTTCTAAGGTTTAGTCTGATATGAGCTAGCAGAGGGACCTAATGGACCTACAGATCATGGGCTCCAACGATTCGAGATTAACTGACTAAACTCATTAACCTTGTTAACCAACATTCGTTAACTTCTAGGACACTCCACTATAGCCTAGTAGTTGCACTCCCCTCACTATCGATATATTTCTGTCCATTTGATATAACCATGATTAGTAAGTTGATCCTTCACAGGTTGTTCGTAACTAGCGCTGGGTCAATGTACTGTTTTACCCCCTAAAGTTACTTTTTATTTCTTAAGTCTCACTGATTCTCTAATGAACAATTGGTTTGTGGTCCAACCACCAAATCGAATCCCTCTCGGGCCATTGAGAGGGTGGGGCCCCTTGTTCAAGAATTGGAGTCAGTACTTAAGGGAACAACCTCTCTACTATCCCTAAAAGCGGGTAGGAGTGAATTCCATCTTACACCCTATGTCCACAGCTATTCACCTAGTTTTACCCCTGAAATGGGAGGCTTATTGAGTTGGTGAACTTGGGCCACTCTCACCCATGCAAATCTAAGGATAATTCCGAATAAACAGAAGTTCATAGTTAGCTCACGATTAAGATCGAGTTACCTAGGTCATCGAATGAAAAAATCAGTCTCAACAGTAAACGACATTATAAAGTGAGAGTGGTTTTCTTCATAATCCGATCTTATGCAATACTCATTGCATAGGACGCCCCACTCACATGTCTCCACATGTACAATTTAATGATCACATTGTTTATATCATATACAAAAGTGGGCTGTATCCATAGTGTCCCTAGAATAAGGTACTTAGCCTTATTCTTGTTCTATAGATCATTTTGACTATATACTTGAACTTGATCCACTCTTATGTCTCTACATATAGCTCAAGTAATCATACTATAGTAGAGTGTTCTTAGTTTATTGGATTTATATTAATGATCATAACATTCACTATATTCAATAACAATCTTTACTGAACAAACATCAATAATAACTTTATTGAAACAGAATATGTTTTTGTTTACAAACTATTAGGTTTAGGACATAAAAACCCAAAGTTAAGTGTATATATGAATTTTTGTGGTCATTTTATAAGGATAAATGGGTAAACAAAAAAAATGATGAAAAATGACCAAAATGCTCCCTTGACGGTTACCTTCGATTCAAGACCTAAATGACCTCCAAATAACATAAATTTTTATAATAAACCTTATTTAATGATGAATAAAGACTTTTTAAAGTTTTAAGGACATGAAGATATACTCAATATTTCAAGTTATTTGGATCAAATTTGGAACCTAAAGTAAGTTAGGGCATATGTACAACTTAAAAGAAATATCCCAAATGACCCGAACTAAAGATCCACAACTCTTCTAAAATTTTCTAAGGAATAGTTTTGACTTCAGGATACTGTGAATGACTCATGTATGTTAACTATAATGGGTTCATAATTTATGAGATTAAAGTAGGGCTCAAGAAATTGTGTTATGACCTCTACCTCAAGAATTAAGAACCCAACAACTAGAGAATGCTTCAAGGATAAAATTCAAGGAAAAACTAATACAAGCTTTACATCTAGTAAGACAAGAAGACAAGAAGAATGCGAGATACCACTAAAGAATAAAGGACTAAGGTCCTCAAACTCAGATAATAAAACAAAAAATCCTAGACCTCCAACAGTACACCATGTTCATGACTCATAGTACATCGCTTGGAACATAAGAAGCCTTGGAGGTAAGTTTTTCTGTCTGTGTCGCTTGAAAAGTAAGAAGCCTCAAATGCAGGTTCATACTACAATGCTTGGAACATAAGAAGCCTTGGGCATATGTATTCAGACCATGCCGATTGGTACATATGAAGTCTTTGGCATAGGTTTTCAGGATGCATCGCTTAGAACGCATGAAGCCTTGAACACAGGTTTTGGACTATACTTCTTAGAACATAAGAAGCCTTGGGTGTAGGTTTCAGACTGTATCGCACGAAGTGCATGAAGTCCTAGAGTAGGTCCAGACTACGTTGCTTGGAATGCATGAAGACTTGGAAAGTTAAGACTGTGTTGCTTGAAACATATGAATCCCTAAACACAAGTTGATAGGTTCATGACTGGTACCGTGAATCCTAGGGGAAGTGTCGTAGGGAGCAAAACGAGAACAGAACAAGAACTTAGAAAGAAACCAAGAGCAAAACAACGATAAAGAACAGGAATAAGAGCTAGAACATAGATTAAGATCTAAGTTCTCAAGACTAAGTTCCCAGAACCTTAGAACTGAGGTCCTTAGATCAGAACTAAGGTTAAGACATCGGAACCCAAGATCAAGGTTCTCAAGCTAGATCATGAATAAGAATTCAGAACTCAAGAATAGAACCAAAGGGCTTAAGTTATTGAGACAAAATAAGAACAAGTTAAGAAAGAGTGGTGTACTCTAGCATATCGAGAACGCGAATAAGAGCTTACACGTAGGCTACTTACTGAGTCTTTGTACTATCTCCATGTTTTTCAGGTAAATAAAGAGTTGGTCAAGATCGAGAGTGGACTTTGCAGCAGGTGTCATAGAACCTTAACATCAAAACCGATATATATTACATGTTGATTCATACAAATGTTTCTCCAACAGCTCTTAGATCCTATCCAAAGGGATTTACTTTGCTTATTGAGGCAAATCTAGAAAAGGCCTCTTGTCTCTGGGATAAAATTACCTAGAACTCTACCTAAATCATAAGACGAGTCCTCCAATTTCAAAGAACTTCCAACCCGTTCAAATCATCGAATATGATGATGAAAGGGTTGAAGTAATGTTGAGTGATGAATAGATTTCCTTTCCTAAAGTAAAGGAATTCATGAGCTCAATGCTTAGCACATCAGGCATCTCGAAACCACCGTTAATAATCAGTCGAACAAACTTAATACAAGTACAATCGATTAATTATAACAAAAGAGATGGTCCCATATCTTCAACATAGATATATATATAGATGTTCGATCTATCTATAAATGTTATCAGATACAAGTTCTTCATTAACAAAGAACTCCTTGAAAAGAATTTCCTTAGACTTTCTCTTTGGAGAAGAATTTCCTTTTTTCCAAAATGTTTAGACGTTATATCCATCATGATGGTGTCGTCCATGGAGGGCACCTGCATAACTGTTAGGAGTTATCTTCCCTACCGTGTTATGTATCTCATAACGTAAACTTATAATAACCTTCTAAATCTTCTTTTCTTTAATGTCTACGTTTTGAGATTTCCTCCGCTGTGCTTTGTACATTTTGGAGTCTTTTGTATTTTTTCTTATAATTTCTCCCGTTTGTAAAATTTTGTACAACATAGTCTTATAATTGGATTTAATCTTATATTTAATCTTGGCAATATTGACTGCTTTTTTATTTTAACTTTATCATATTTTTATTCAATGTGTCCCATGACATCCCACCACGTGGTGCTTTTAGAGGCCCATATTTTTCCTCATCTAGGTGTAATGTCCTGCACAATGTTTTTCTTAGCCAGATGTGATGTTTGACCTCATGTTTCCCTCATCTAGATGAGACGTCCTGCACCATTCTAGGGGTATCCTATTCACAATTTACAGGATGTCATGTTCATGCCTTGTACTGATCATATGATCTTCTTGGTTTTCCACGAGGAGTAATCTAGAGCAACGTTTGGGACAACCACAAAAAGAGAGTAATTACTCTAGTCATTTATCTAGAACTTCCTAGACCTCACACGATATAACATGTTTATGATTCAGATTACATCGCTCGGAATGTAAGAAACCTTGGATGTATGTTTTCAAACTACGCTGCTCAGAACGTAAGAAGCCTTGAGCGTAGGTATTCAGACAATGCCGCTTGGAACGCATGAAGCCTTGGACATAAGTTTTCAGACTGTTTCACTGAGCAAGCCCTAAACGAGAGTTTGAACCACTATAACGTATAAAACCTTGGACACACGTTGTGGAGTAGGTCGAAGTTTTATATTATTTTGGTTCATGTGCTTTCTAATATTTTAATATATTCATTCCATTTTTGGAATTTTTTTAGTCTACATGGATNTCATAACACACGATGTCATGGACTTAAACATACATAATAAAACTTTAAAACAAAACAACTAAAAAATAAACTACATGAAATTTGGATAAAAAAAAAGGATTAAAATTCGATTATAATAAAATTTAGACCTTAGCAACGTAAATACAACTTAATTTGTTAAAATATCTAATTTAAACGAGAGGTTGAATGTTCGAATTTTTTTCTCCACATATTGAATTGAAAGAAAAACATTGTCATAACACATCAAACTACTAGAAAACACTGTCAAACTAACGTGTTTCAAAACATAAGGCTCGAGTTTAAAATTACAAATAAAATAATTCAAATAGTAAAATGCAAACATCCTATTAAACCTAAGACTAGAAATTTAAATATGCAACTACCCTATGCATGCGCCACAATCTTTGAATTACAATGACATCGTCAACTATACATGGGCATCTTGCCTTTACCTAACAAATAATATGGCACACCGCCTGAGTATTTCGAATAAGTGACCCCATTATAGGGGTCATGCTAATGGAATCACATGCAATCATGATTTAGGGACCTATCTCCAGCTCATCTAGGGGTGGCCTCCAGTCTCGAACAAATTGAATGTATAGTACTTCCCTACACATGACCCACTCGTGCGAGTGTGAATCTCCAGGATGCTTGCACACCCCCTAGACTTTTTGGTCAAGCTAATTTGTAGCCATGTCGAACTCCATAACGTCATGCTACCCATGAACACTCTGCTCATGAATATTTAACCCATCAAACTAGATTAACATAAAGTAAGAAAACTTAATTTTATCAAAATAATAAACAATTTGAAACAATTTTGAATAGGCAATAAATCACTGTAATAATTTAATGGTTAGAAAAAAAAAATAACAATATAATTTTATAATGGTTGATCAAACTCAACCTATGGAAATTTGAATAAACGTGAATGTTATTAATAAATGGCTAATTGGAAATAGTGGAACCGAGATGTCTGGTTGTCCTTATGTTGACTATGTTGCCTCTCAGACGTGATATGCACAACATTGTCTCACTGTCCTTTTGACTTTTCTTTGGTTCAATATGTTTAGTTTCCCACGTGATATAATTTTGCCTATTTCTTTCTTCCACATCCATTGCCCTCTCTTACTCCATCTTCTTCTTGCATCTTTCTCCATCAATTTTCCAAACAAGGTACTTCCTTAATTCTCTCTTTTCTTCTTCCCTTAAATTCATGTTTGATAAGTTCCGTTTCAAAGCTCGACATTCCTATTAGAGAAGATTTAGAAACGTAGGTGTTTTAGTTCAAGTGAAGAAGAGTTGGATTGGAGTGCATCGAGAACAAGACATAGCTTAGAATATGGCAAAAGGTAATAGGAACGAACAGTTTGTTGGTAATGTTGTGTCATCGATCAAAACAATGCTAGAGCAATTGCCTATTGTTAATGTAGGATGTAGCATCTATCGAGTTCCCAAACTGTTACGTGAGATGAATAATACAGCCCTTATCCCCCAAGTCATTTCCATTGGTCCATTTCACCATCGTAGTCGAGAGGATTTGATATCCACAGAACAATATAAGCTTCAAGGTCTTGTTAACTTTCAACTTCGAATGACGAAGAACATGAACTCATTAGAATTTCTTGTGGAAACTGTTCAAAATTGGGTGAATGAAGCCCGAAATTACTACGCAGAACCTATAAATATGAACGACGAAGATTTTGTTAAAATGTTGTTGGTGGATGGTTGTTTTATAGTGGGGTTGCTTATATTAAATTATGGCCAATACTACCCAAATGCATTTATTGGAATTGAACACAATGTAGATTTTCAATTCTACAAAAGATTACTTCACATAGGTGCTGATTTAGTCAAATTGGAAAATCAAATTCCTTTCTTTGTTCTTCGATGTCTATTCAATCTTATAAAACAAAAGGATCCCTTCCAACCCGTCCCCTTTGATAGCCTTACAACTGTATTTTTTCATTATGGGATTGTAAATAATTACTATCTTTCTAATCCCTTGTCCAAGAAATGTCCAAAGCATTTCATCGATTTCTTAAGTTTCTTTTTCATCCACACCATACCTTCTAAGGACAATAGTAATAAAACTAGATCGATTATTCCTCCATTAATAACTGAGCTCCACGAAGCCGGTGTCACCATCAAGAAAGCAGAAAATGCCGAATGTGTGATGAACATGAGTTTCGAAAATGGAGTTTTTGAAATGCCACCTATACTTATTGATGATTACTTTGAAACCATGATGCGAAACCTGATAGCATTTGAACATTTTTACGTTGGAAATGACAACAAATGTATCCAATATATGTCATTACTGGAACATTTGATATGTACAGAGAAAGATGTGAGTTTACTTGTGAAAGCCGGAATCATAGTCAACAAAATTGGAGGTAGTAATATAGAAGTTTCAGAACTGTTTAACAATCTCGGTAAATTTGTTACAGTCCCAAATTGTTGTCACTTCAACCATATCAACAAACCTTTACGAGAACACTGCAATAGACGATGGAACAAGGCGATAGCTACACTCAAACATAACTATTTCAATACGCCATGGACTATTGTCTCCTTCCTTGGTGCAATCTTACTCCTTGTTTTGACAATACTTCAAACTATATTTTCTAGTATATCCGCATTTCCTAGCAAGTCAAACCTATCGGAATAATATATGTATGTTTCTTTCAAGTTTATTTCCTTACTCATTTATTGATCTTTTTAAATAAATATTACGTTATATTTGTGTTTGTTATCATACCTATAGTTCTTCAATGAACGGTAATCTTATGCTAAAAATTTTAGTATAAAACTTTTCATATCATCTCTATTCATTGTTTGTCATAGAAAAGCATTTAAGATTGGCACGGGCCAATGAAAATCATAAGCTTAATACTATGTTATAATTTCATATATATTACATACTTATATGTTACTTAACTATCCTATGTTACTTAACATCAATGTTAAAAATGTCGATATTGAGTCTCTATTTTATGAAAATATAAATATGAAACTATCCTAAAATGATGAAGTCAATGAATAATTCTAAAAATAATATAAAACAATCAATTTAAAAAAATATATAATTAAGTTAATATATAAATATTTTAAACTTTTTAAATATGTTCAAATACTTATTATTAACATAGGAGAGAGGGAGAAAGAGNAAAAAAAAAAGCATGAAGAGGTCATAGATAAATCTAGTCTTAAATAATGAACATTTTTTAATTTGGTCGAATTCCTCGATAAATGTGCATACTTAGTTGCTGAAATCGGTAGGGTGGTAGAATTGAAGTTTGCTCAATAAATAAATCCTGCGGTAAAAAACTTGGATGGGCTAAACATAGAGTGTCAAGACCCAATTTTCGAGGCTTCGAAACTTGATCCAGACTAAAAAGATCAAAGTAAAAACAAACAAAAACAAAATCAAAATAAAGCGAAACAGCGAAAATGTAGAAAATATAGTAAGAATTCGCGCGATTTTAAAAGTCATACAACACCATTGTCAAAGTTATTTACAAACGGGAAAAGAGTACATGATACAAAAGACTACAAAAGTAACCCAAAAGAATACAATTGACTGACTGACGCCCCGGGTCCCCACCACGACCATTACTGAGAAAGTAAAGGAGAAAACGGAGTGAGTATAAAAATATACTCAGTAAGCAACCTACTTGTTGGCTCTCGTCGCTTCCTTCTACTAGTAGGTTTCCACGACTTTCTTTGGTTTAAACGATGACCCAAGTTATTCCTCTTTGTTCATCTACTCGTGTAGTCCCTAGTCCTTGTCGAGACTGGTTTACGGCGTCGTAACATTGACCTTGACCTGTTTCTACACTCAATAGAAGTTGCTCATGACAAACCACCTACCCACGTAGTCCTTGATCTCTTCCAAGACCAGTTTACGAAGTCGCAGCATCGGCCTTGACTCGTTTCTACGCTCAATAGGAGTTGTTAATGCTAAAACACCTACCCACTCCTAGTCCAACCAAGACTGGTTTACGAAGTTGCAACATTAGCTTTGACTCATTTCTACGCACAATAAGGGCTCTTATCTTGTCACCTACTCGTGTAGTCCCTAGTCCACCAATGACTGGTTTACAAATTTCCCTATTTCTACCCTCAATAGGGCTCTCCACCTGCCCACGCAATCCCTAGTCCAATCAAGACTAGTTTACAAGTTCACCTGTTTCTATCCTTAATAGGGTTTTCCACCTACCCACGTAGTCCCTGGTCCAATTAAGACTGGTTTACAGGTTCACCTGTTTCTACGTTCAACAAGGGGTTCATGTCTTGCGCTAACGACTTATGTAGTGTCTAGTTCTTCTTAAGAACTAGTTTAATGGGATTAGGGCATCGACCCTGTCCCGACTCTACACTCAATAGTAGCTCAACTAGTTTCTTGATCATGTAATCTACTTAAATCTTGTCAATACACCGTGGAGGCCTACTAGGTTCTTAGGGGCGTTCATATAGTTTAAAATCCTTTTTCTCAATTCCATGTCATTCTATGTTAGTCTCTCAGCTTAACCAATCCCGGGGTGCACATAAGTCAATCCTCTGGGTCTACATGTAACCCGCTCTAGCTATAGCACCCTAATCTTAATTGTGATCTTGACGCATGCTCTACTAGGAAAAATATATCTATCAAGCATCTCTAGCACATAAATCATGTATATCGATTCACATAAGTTATTTAAGAAGGTATTCCTACCAAACCTTATTGCATGAAAATCATGTCATAAATCATACACACAATCAACAATCAAACAAGCTCAAGGGGAGAAAACATCCATCAATTACCCGGAGCACAGATCAGAATATCCCATCCTCTATCATACCATAGCGGAAGACATTAAACTAGGCATGTTTCTAAATTCTCTTGTTCTAAGGGCAATTTCGTAATTTCATCATGCATGTCATAATCACCAAAATTGTTCATTCTTATTTCTAATTACGCATATTCTAACCACATAAGGTGATATGAACCAAGAGACATCCATCATACAATATACTTCAATGAAGATGTGAAGAAATAAAGCGTGTCCTTGCGATCCTTACAAGTATTATTTGCCTAAAATCTAGGTGATTACTTACCGAAATAAAGCGTGTCCTTGCGATCCTTACAAGTATTATTTGCCTAAAATCTAGGTGATTACTTACCGAAATAAAGCGTGTCCTTCGAAGCTTACTTTTCCGCTAATTGGGAGCCCCAAATCTATTGAAAGTTCTCTAGTAGGTCCTGAATCAAGTTAAATTTAGGCCAGCATCAAAACTGGGACGAAAAATAGTCAAACGGGAGTCAAATCGAGCCCAAAATATGTCTCACGCGCCGGAGGAGATGCTTAAGCGCAAAACCACGCGTGCGTTCGGACGCGCTGAGGCGATGGAGACACGCGCTGAGGTTTTGCCACGTGGTGCGGACTGAATGGTTCATCGAGGCTGAGGGTGTGAGTTCAAAACTAAAAGGGCGCGCTGGGAAACAATTTTTCTCACGTTGATGCATGGGGTTGAGTCAGGTCAGATCTCTTCGCCAGGTCGCGCGTGGATTATCGAGTACCGGTCTTCGAATCTTGCACGACGTAAGATTTCCTCTATTTTTTTCTCAGCCTATGCGCTCTTGACATGCATCCTCCTTTACCGGCAACGCGCGACCCTCTCGCCAATCGACATGTGTCCCTTCGCCGTTTATCTTCTACTTCCACGAAAACTGATTATTTTCTATTTTCTTTGCATTTTGTATTCCTTTCTACGTAACTTAGATTAACATGGTTCCTTCATGAAATTTGTAGAGTTTATATCTATTTATGATTATGTATTTTTCTTCTAATTTATTTCTAAACATAAGCTAATAGATCAAAGTCCAAAATTAGCAAAAAAATTAACAACTCGCAAATCCGAAAGAACGACGAAACCCCTATCTCGGATCCGAATCGACTACAACTTCTTTCACACATTATGAGTGCAATCTTTCATAGATTAACATACTCAAACTTCAAAAACGATCTCCTAGTGCTTCTCACAGATTTGAAGGAAATCCGAGAGCAAAAGTTCAAGAACTTACTTCCGTGTTTTCTTCGTTCCCTGACAGTTTTGGATGATCCGAAGATTCAGAACGCTTCTCCTCTAGGTTTTGTGAAGGAGGCTCAGCCCGAATCGAACTCCTTGTCACCAAATCGGAGTTGAGTCGGTTATTTTTCCCTCTCTAGAACCTTCCTTTCTCTATATTCTCTTTTTCCTTTCCTTTCTTTTCTTTTCTTTTCTTTTCTTTTCTTTTCTGGTTTTCTTTTTCTTTAATCTCTCTGATTTCAGTTTTGAGGTACCTAATTAAGAAGGAGGGTAGAATGACCATAATGCCCCTCCCGTCAGTTGACTTTGACAACTTTCTCAATTTTCCAACATTTTTGTTGAGCGTGGGACTTTTCTAAGTATTTTTCTCTTCTATAATATATTGAAATTTCATTTTTAAAGCCCTCCATAAAATTTCGTAAATACTTCATTGAGATTCGGGTGTCGCATAGAATTTGGTTAAAAGCTAGCTCCACCCAACAAAATTGAATAGTCCATGCAACGAAGATCTTTTCAATACCTTAACAATGAATGATAAGGACTTAATGCCATTAGAAAAAGGATTAGAAAAAGGATTAGAAAAAAAAGAAAAGGAAAAAAAAATTCATTTTCTAATTTTTAGGAACTCTAATAAGGAAATTTAATTCCTTCTAGGAAGGAAATTAGAGATGTTCGAGAAGAAAAAAAAAATGACAAAAGTGACAAATTATCAAAATGCTTCAAAAGTTTGAAATATTTACACAAATGCCATTGAATAAGAAAAAGACCGTACGGATGGTCTATACAAAATTGAATGATATAAACCACGACTAAGAAATTTCCATACCTAAATGTCCAATTACAAAGACGAGAGCTAAGAAGCTACAACAAACTTTGTACACTTATATTCAAGCTATGGTTAGCTCGTTCAAGAAAATTCTAAAAGACTTTCATTTATATGCCGTGCAAAGTTGAATTTCAAGAAGAGATACAATAAATGCACCTTAATTTGCATTTAATGAACTAATTGAATTTATGGAAGTAGCCACAATGGTTTCATTTATTACATTATTTAATTATAATTTAAATATTTATTTATAATATTTAAGCTAATTTTTTAATATATGAGTTAAAGTTATATTGCAACACATATGGTATGCCATTTTAATATGGAAGTTATGAATATTTTTCATTAACTAGTCATTTTAATATGGAGGTTAGGGTATTTCTCATTAACTAGCCCATTTAATACGAAGATTATGTGTCACATACGTTAAGGTTGTAAAGATTGTATAAAAAAAAAAAATTTATGAGAAAGATCCCATTTTAGAATTAAAAATAAATAAATTTATATACTCTTGGGTTTAGATTCCATGCAAGTCATTCAAGTGGTATTTATCAAACCTCTTGTGTAGTGATACAAATCATGAGTTTATAAACGAATTTTCTTTAATTTTGATGTGGATCATCAAGGTAATCCGTTCCAAACTTTCTCTTGAGTTGATTCCATATCATTGAGTATATTTTTAAATCCAGTCATTGGATCATTCCAGACTTGGATATGCTCGAGAAGACACACACCTAAAAAACCCAACGACTTCAATTCAAATTGAAGGTTGGCGAGCCTCTTATTAGAGAAGATATTTTCGACAAAATTTTTTGAAAATTTGATTTCAAATTCATGGCAGTTCTTCATATTTCATTCGAATACTACCGAGATGCATTCATTCGAATTGAACACAACGTAGAGCTTCAATTCTACAAAAGATTTCCTCATATAGGTGCTGATTTGGTCGAGTTGGAAAATCAAATTCCTTTTTTTTGTTCTTCAACCTCCGTCCCCTTTATAAGACTTGCAATTGTATTTACATCATGGGATTGTAAATAATTACTATCTTTATAATCCCTTGTTGACAAATGCACAAAGCATTTCATCGATTTCTTAAGCTTCTTCTTCGTCCCCACGATACCTTCTAAGAACAATAGTAAAGAAGAAAAATCAATTATTCCTCCATCGATAACTGAGCTCCGCAAAGCCGGTGTCACCATCAAGAAAGCAGAAAATGCCAATGTGAGCTTCAAAAATGGGGTTTTTGAAATCTCACCCATACTTATTGATGATTACTTTGAAACCATGATGCAAAAACCTAATAGCGTTTGAGCATTTTTTATGTCGGAAATGACAACAACTGTATCCAATATGTGTCATTATTTGATCATTTGATATGTATAGAGAAAGATGTGAGTGTACTTGCAAAAGCCGGAATCATAATAAACGAAATTGGAGGTAGTAGTATAGAATGTTTAATAATCTCTGTAAATTTGTTACAGTCCCAAATTGTTGCAACTTCAACGATATTAACAAAGCTTTACGAGAACATTGCAGTAGACGATGGAACAAGGCGATAGCTACACTCAAACATAACTATTTCAATACGCCTTGGGCTATTGTCTCCTTGGTTTGTGCAATCTTACTCCTTATTTTAGCCATGCTTTAAACTATAATTTCTTATATATCAGCATTTTCTAACGAGTGAAATCTATCCAAATAATATATGTATGTATCTTTTAAATTTTCGTCGTTCAATCTTACCTTATTAAATGTTAATGGCCAATCTTTTTAAATAAATATTATGTTACATTTGTGTTTGTTATCATACCTAATGAACCATAATCTTATGCTAAAAGTTCTATATTATCTCTATTTTTTGTCCGTCATAGAAAAGCATTTAAGATTGACACGGGTCCATGAAAATTTGTGTTTTGTGCATAATGATAAAGTTTTGAAATTTTTGTTTACTCTTTGCTATTTTTTTTTTCTATATTTGTTTTATACTAAACAATTAAAACTATATTAGATATCAATTCTTTTGAAATTTAAGGAGTGAAGTTTTGTTTCCATTAAAACTATATTAGTTGGATCTTCTCCAAACTTGGATATGTTCTAGAAGACACACACCTAAAACATCCTACGACTTCAATTCAAAATGAAGGTTGACGAGTCTCTTATTGGAAAAGATATTTTTTACCAAAATTTTAGAAAATTTGATTTCAAATTCATGGGAGCTCTTCACATTTCAAAGTTAATTTAAACTTCCTCTATAAATGATTAAGTAAGGGCAGTCATTAGGAGCAATAATCGAGTAGTATCGAGCCTTCAACCGTGAGCCATCAACATTTAGATTTTGAAAATCTCTTCCTTTAATTTCTTCCAAATTTGAGAGTTATAATTCATCATTTCCCTTCAAACTTGTTTCTATACCTTCTAAAAAGTATTATATACCTTCTAAAAAGTATTATATACCTTCTAAAAAGTATTATATACCTTCTAAAAAGTATTATCCACAAGTTTTGTGAAGAAACCAAGAGTTTAAAATGTTCCTAACTTATATGTCTAATTCCATGTGTCATTATATAAGTTTAAAAGCTTTGAATCGCAATTTCAGGTTACACATGAAGTAATCATGTCTAACCTATCACATTCACTTTTTGTACCATGAAGAAGCATTTTCCAATTAAAGGAAAATATATTTGGGTAAGATTTGAGGGTAAGTTCAAATTTCCTACCTAGGGTCCTATCAACAAAAATTAAGCACTACATTAACTTCATAGAATTAAATTTAAAATGTTTTAAAGAGTTAGACCTAATAAGGACGAGAGGGAGATACCAAAGAAGATTGAGTTTCTGCGCTTTGGTTGACTTCCAAATTGAGACTTCGACTCCAAGATCAGCCACGATCACACAAATTCATTCCTAAAAAATAATTTCTTAAGCATGAAGTTTGTATAAGGAAGAAGTTTCGTGAAAACATCATGTCTAGAAAAAGTCTCAATCAGCCTGACGAATAAGAAATTCTTGTGGGTTTACACTAGCAAGAAAACATATTTTTACCCAACTTTGACGAATTATAACTCGAGCTACATCACACGAAAAGGTAAGATATACCATCACCAAGTTTTATGAAGAAATCTAGAGGAAAAATGCTCTAGAATAAGCTGAAAAGGTCGAGTTTGAAAAGAAGGAGGAATACACGGCCTGCGTCCTTTTCATTTTTGAAGAAGAACATGATGACATGGTTGGTTCAACTGAACAAGCCACGTCAACCTAAATTTCAACTCCCTCGTAGTCTAACTTTCATCCTAAATTTTAACCCTTTCCCAGACATGTTCTCAAATTTTTTATGGTTCTAAAAGTTAAACTCTCTAAGAAAGCTATCAAAGAAAATTTGGAGTAAACCATATACCCAAAACTTGAGAACCGAGATCCCGAACATCAACTAAGAAGTAAGTAGCCAATTTGAGTTTTTCTTAAGAAATACTCGTAGAAATTGCTTGAAAATAAATATAAATCGTATATTAAGCTATATTTAAAGGATTATAAAAGAAAAAATATTAATAACCGTAATTTCAAACCTAGCGTTTTGCTCAAGAGTCGAGTAATATTAAAATAACCCACTTAATGGACTCTACCGCAAATAAGATTTTAATGTTGAGCATAATATAATAGGTAAAACATATACACGAAATTTTGTATTCATTGGATAAGGTGGAGTAGCTAAACCAAATAATGGTATAAAATGACCATAATACCCCTGTAATAATGTAAAGCTTGTTCATAACCTTTAAATGACATGTGGTTTTAATAGAAGGCTTAAGGTAATGTATCAAGTTTGATAGTCATTAGAGTTTGTTTAGGTATCAAGTTTGATAGTCATTAGAGTTTGTTTAGGAATTGAACCAATGATAACTATAAAATGACAAAAATGTCCCTACATGCCACCAAGGATAACTATAAAATGCCTAAGCATTGGTTTATATATCAAGTAAACTCCAAATGATCTAAAATTTCATATATTAAAGGCTATAAGAGGTTACACAAGATTTTAAAGTCGTTAGAACACATTTAGGGGCTGAACCAAGGACTAAGGGAAAAATGACCCAAATGCCTCTAGGCTAACCATAAGTGTCAAAGTTCAAATGGCCTCCAATTATAATTGAGTTATGTACGATCTTAAGGATAATTATGCAAGTTTTTAAGGCATTACAATATAGTTGAAATTACTAAACTACCTCTAAAGGCGCTTAATACAGATCCATAATTTGCCTAAATACCTCAAGAAACATGCTATGATTAGCCTAAGTACTTCAAGAAACATGCTATGATTATTATAAAGACTTAGACAAGCTATTAGATAAGTTCATGTATGCATGGTCTAAGAGCTTGGATTAGGCTAAGAAATTATGATAAGGGTTATGTGGAGTTATGGTCCAAGGTTAACCTTTGGAGTAAGAATCCAAGAAACTATAAGACTAAGAAAATACTCAAAGATGGAAATACCGGTAATAACTTCCTCACAAGAATTCATGAAGTTTCCTTGAACTCAAAAGTTTTATGACACGTACGATGTTATGAAGTACTTATGCTCATAAAAATTATATGAATACATGCTTTAGGGCCATGAACTCTATGCATGATAATGGATTTAGGGTGTGTTATAAGTATGCATTACCTTAGGGTGCTACCCCAAGGACATGAATAGTAACGACCCTATTTTTGCTTCTAAAATAAAATCGCTACAATATGCATTTGTTAATTACCATTACCGATAGTAAGACCACTTACTTAGATGGTCTTAGCTGAAGTTCTATCTAACTCTAAATTAGTTTGCTTTCCTGCTTCAATTCGTTTTCACTTATGCCAAGACGATTCACGCTATTAAAGATGATCACCGAGTTCTTTTAATAATTCTAATTTCTAAATTTTGTTAAGTAATTAATAAATTCTTAATATTTCTGTTAAGATTTAATGTTTCTTGATATATAAATATCAAAGATTTAATGATTCTAATGACTTATTCTAACGTGATTTACTGTAACTTAAAATGCTAACAAAAATCTATCTAAATAATTGGATAACAAAAAAAATTCTAAATAATTTGATAATGGAAAAGTAGATCCGAGTAAAAGGTGAAGAGATCTTAAATATAACTTAGCTAAATCTGCAGATAAGAGAGGTAGATATGATTCTTACGTGATTTCTTGTAACATGTTGGATAAAGGAAACGTGATTTCTTGTAACATGTTGGATAAAGGAAGAGGAGATCTTAAATATAACTTAGGGCCCAAGACATTCTCAAACATATTATAAGAATAAAAGAAAAAAATAAAAAGGAAAATGTAAGAATAGATAAAAATTGGCCAATGACAACCTAATTAATATACAAGAACGATAATAGAAACACGAGAAAGATAATAGAATGAAAGAGTGGGAGAAACCCAAGAAAAAAGAAAAGGAAAGATATAAAAAGCATTAAATTTGTTGATAATGGTAAATATAATAACAAATATATATTTTCATTAGTAATTCTCAAACATATTATGAAGTATCTAGTAAAGTTTACAATAGACATATTTATATATATTTAACCAAATTTAGAAATTAGAATTACCGAAGTAATTCGGTGAACATCTTTAATAGGGTGAAGCACCTTGACATAAGTGAGAACGAATTCGAGAGACGAAAGCAAGCTAATTTGGAGTTAGATAGAACTTCAGCTAAGGTCATTCAAGTAAGTGGCCTTACTATTGACATGGTTATATTTGATGTTGACACATGTCTAGTAGTTCTGCACATGTCATATATATTGATGTGTGAATTGTTTATAGATCGATGTGCTTATGATATGATATAATATGTTATAATATGTGAATTGTATGATAATACTTACAGTACATTGTGTTCGATGATACGTTTGAGATAGGATACGAGAAGGATGCACTAAACGTAATGTAACGATAGGAGTAAGATATGTTCATGAAATTTTGAGGTTAGGTTATGTATCGAAGTGCTATGGATATGAGAGGTTGATAAAAACGATATGGTCACGATCGATTGATAAAAGAATACGGTTTGGTTGTAGGTTGTTTTGCATTTCATTGTTTTAAATTATTTTGTATTTTTTTTTTCTCTAAATTTCAGTATTTCATATTTAAACACGTAAGACCATGGCTGTGTTTTCCAGAGAAGAGGTTGTTTTAAACGTTTTTTCGAAGTTTACGTTATCAACTATGTTCATGTAAGAGTTATATTTCCGCATTATAGATGAGCATGAGACGTTAGTAGCGACTCTGAGTATGTGGAAATTTAGGGTCGTTACATAAACAATATGTGAAATGATATGAAAAACGATATGATATGTACAGAACACTAGCGATGTTGTATTAAACAATAATGAAAATGGAAAAATATTAGAATAATGAAAATGGAAAAATATTAGGACCTCAAGGATTATTGTGTGCTTATGCATTGGGAGATACCCTTATTCCTTCACAATGGTACGGACGCATACACAAATAGGCAAAAGAACTATCAATATTTTTTACATAATGTTGTCGTGATGGTTACTAATTCTAACGGGTGTCTGGAACAAAGAGCTACCAGAGCATGCTCGCCCGACAAGGAAAGGGGCCCAGCAGTGTGCGAACTGACTGGTGAGTCCATACTCGTACGTATAGGCCATGTAGAGTATATGGTATACATCCAAGCTTCCCGTTAGGATAGTGCCGTAGGAAAATAGACTGATATGATAGGTCCCGTCATTGCATTCGCATGTTCTTGCATTTAACCCCTAATAGTGGGGTCCCTTGTTGAGTATTTCTTTAAATACTCAAGCCACGTGCTATTTCTATTTCAGGTTAAGGCAAGACATTCCTGTACGGCTAACGCTGACATTGTAACTGGAGACCATGTCAACTACATGGGGCAGCCTCATTTATTTTCTTAGACTTAGACTAAAATATGATGTTTTTAATTTAAACGTTTATTTATTTTATTTAGTCTTTTGTTATGTCGTTTTAAAGGTGTTTTCAAAACACGTAAGTCGATGACTATGTTTTAAGATTAAGGTGATGTTTTATGAAAGTTTAAATAAAGTTATGATATGTATACAGCGATGACCTTAAATTAATTAGAAAATTTTGTATCGTTACATTAATGCTATCTTTAAACTTTCATGAGTATGTTTTAAACACGATACTAAAGCTAAGGTTATTTTTGAACTTTTTAAACAATCACCATATTATTAAAAAAATTAAAAGTTCAACCACATTTTTGAAATACCTGAATGTTCAACCACATTTTTCTAAACAAAATATTAACAGTTTCCATCCAAAACTAATGATAATAATATCGGGTAGAATTTTTTAAAACAAATTTAGAAGTATGGTGGAAAATTTTGAAATTTTGAAATTTTAGAAATATTTTTAAAACAAAATACTAAGTTTAGGTATATTTTTATTAATTTAGCAAAAGTTTTATAGGAATAAAAAGAGAGGGAAAAAGTAGATAGCACAACATATAGAAAACCTTTAATTTTGGAAGCTGTCTTAATAAATTTTGACGGAGGGTAAAGAAAGTATAAGAATAACTTAATTTCATATCTCATATTTGAAAATGTATATTAAATAAAGGATTTTATTTCGCTTTCTAGTTCATTTTGATCTTCGTTCCCTTGGTCAAAATGTTTTCTTAGGTAACAAAATTTAAATGGTAGCTTACAAGCTTTCAAACTACTTTGAATGGATAAAGAAAGCTTATTCCCACGTCCATCTTCAAAACACGTGGGACATGTATTAGACAAATATAAATTTAATATTTGTTATTATTTTGAATTTCTTTCTAATATACCATTAATAAAAATTTAATATATATCATAAATTAGATTTTTTTTTTTTTTTTATGCACTTAGCGATAAGGAAGTTTAGCAATAAGGAGTTTGACAAAATTTGAGGGGAAAAGAAAAAAAAGATGAGTATATATATATATATAGATAAATAACTATGTGATTATTTTATTGTTGCCTATGCCATTTTCATAGTTAAGTGTAACGACCTAAAAATTTTGAAGGTCTCGAGCCACAGATCGTTACTCAAGAATGTCGAAATAAGAAAAAATGCGTAAAATTTAAAACATTTAAACACGTGCATGTAATTTGAAATTTAATTAAAGTAGTAATGAAAATTTTGTTTTTATAAAGAAAAGAGAAAAGACCACTAAGATACAACGTCTTTCGGACAACTATTTAAAATACATGAAAGGCCGGATTTAAAGGTAGGTACAAAGAAACTCGACTCAAATGTGTTGGAACTCTCTATAGCCAATAGCCCCGTGTGCCTTCGCCTCGACCGCTACATCAATTTCCACCTGAAAATAAAGTTGGAGTAGCATGTATACTCAGTAAGCAGCTTGCTAGTAGTTCATATTTTGTTATTAAGTCTTATTAATCTTGTTCCCACATTTGGTATCTTATTCTCTCACCGGGATTCATTCTCCCGTATAGGCTTCTTCCTAAGTTACACCCTAAGATTTCTCATTCCACTCTCTTGGTTCACAGTCCTATCCAGACCTCCAGCCCTTGGAATATTCTTAGGTCCTCTAGGTCTCCTAGTTAGTCGCTTCTGCTAGCCACTCTGATCACCGTCATCATATCTCAAGCACTCGAGGCGCGACCTCGGTGTTCAGGGTTCATGCATTCTAAGACTCGATCAACTCTCAAGTGTACCACTGTAGGCCCCTGCCACTCGCGACAGGTTCACTTAAAGGAAACTAACTGGCAAACTCCAAGTCCCTACAAGGTACCATCAACAATAAAATGGCCAGTTTTATAGTTACGCGAACCCCTAACGATCGACACAGGATTACAATTAGAGGTTAGTTGGCGAACCCCTAATCGTCCCCAGATAACCGCTAATATCCTATGCATGAGCAGTAATCCTCGACCAACTCTAATGTACCAACGTGGACCCCTGTCTCTCGTGACAGGTTCACTTAAAGGAAACTAACTGACAAACTTCCTATAAGTCCCCACAAGGTACCATCGACAATCAAATGGTCAGTTATATGGTTACGCGGACCCCTGACAATCGAGTTAGGTTTATGGTTAGGGGTTAGTTGGCGAACTCCTAATCGTCCCCGGATAACCGCTAATATCATATACATGAACAGTAATCCTCGACCAACTCTAATGTACCAACGTGGACCCCTGTATCTCGTGACAGGTTCACTTAAAGGAAACTATCTGGCAAACTTCCTATAAGTCCCCACAAGGTACCATCAACAATCAAATGGCCAGTTCTATGGTTATGCGGACCCTTGACAATCGAGTCAGGTTTACGGTTAGGAGTTAGTTGGCGAACCCCTAAACGTCCCCGGGTAACCGCTAATACTGTAACATATGTGACGGAGGCATAATATAATGATCTAATCATGGAAAGCTAATCATGAATCTCAGTTCATAAGGTAGTGCATACGCGTTTCGGTAACGTTTTAGCAAACATACATAATCACAATCAACATGTGTCATCTCATTCTATGCTCAAACTTCTAAAACATACTTCTTATATCATACTTTCATGCATACTATGAGCGTAGCTAGATCCAAGGTTCCGAGGTGCCACCTACCTGAAAAGCGTGACACTTTATGTTCGGATTTGCGTCTTTAGTCCAAAATTTGCCAAACTCCTCGGATAATTCCTACATTGGTGCAAAAATGGAGAATACCATGAGAACGACATCAAGATCGAAGTTAAAGCGGGAGAGTTAAATCAAAAGGGCCAAACCGACCCAATTAAGTCGGGTCGAGTCGGCTAGACCTCTACTTGGGTCCGGTCGGCTGGACCTCTGCTTGGGTCGGGTCGGCTGCTCCCCGGTTCGCACGCCCGTGGTGGGCAAGGCGGGACGCACGCGCCTGCATTGGCTGCACGCAGGCCCGTGTTGGGCCACGCCAGGCTAAGGCCCGCGCTGGGCCACGCGAGGCGGTGAGGCGGATGCCCGCGCAAGTCGTGGAACAATCGTTTTCCCCCATTAGGCGTCAATAATTCTTTGTCCTCTTGTACATACCCTAGATTTCTACTTAACCTAAAGTCATTACTGTATACATATTATAGGCATTTTGTGCAGAAATACTTCATTAAAAACTTTATAATAAAATAATCACCTTGGTATTACATGTTATCTCTAAAGACTTTAAATAAAATTATAACAATTTAAATTAACATAAAATAAAAATGCCCTATACTGGCTAATACGCTACTAATGGGAATGAAAACTAGCCTATACTAACCTATAATATACTAAATTAAAATTTCCAAGCTACCCTAAACATGTCATACATTCTCTAAGGTTGCGATGCTACCGTCAATCGTACAGGGGAGCCTTACCTTTACCTGAAAAATAAGAGTAGCACATGACTTGAGTATTCTAAGAAATACTCAGTAAGCGGCCCCCCTACCGAGGTTAGATGCAAGCACACGTAATCTTGAGTGAGACCTATCATATCAGTCTATTTTCCTACGATGCCTATCTTAAGCGGGCAATTAGATGTCTATTTACTTTTCTACACACGGTCCACACGTGCGACTATGGACCCACCAGTCGATTCACACATCCCATGGGCTCCTTTCTCGTAGGGCGAGCATTCTTTAGTAGCTATTGATGATGAACACCCGTTAGGAGTAGCAGTCATTGTAGCAACATTATGGTCAACATAACGACCATTTTTGTGCCTTGTAGTGTACGCATTTGTACTATCGTAAAAGGAGAAGGTGTATCCCCTAATGCATGAAACAGAATAATACTTGAGGTCCTAACATTTTTCCTTTTTCATTATCAGGTATGACAACCCTCTAGCATTTTCGTTCATATCATATCATTTTTATCATAATCTCCATTTGTATATTGAAGTTGTACATGTCAATCATATCATATATCATTCATGTAGCAAATATGTTATATCCAAAACTTATCATTCGAATGTTTCAATTCATATCAAGCACATATCATATCATATTATATATCATTACAGTTACATAACATATAACCAAATCATGCCTTCAAATATGTCATATCTTAACATATCAATTCATCTCCATACAACATAATATTCACGTATCATATCATACACTTATAATTCCATAATAGTTTGCATATACAAGAGCTGAAATGTTCACGCGTGCGAATCCATGGGCACATGTCATCATTCAGCATATAATTATAAGCAAACTTACGGTGGGGCAACTACTTTGTTGGCCTTAATCGACGTTTTCCTAAATTTGAGTACGTTCGCTTTCCATCTCTCAAAGTTGCTCACAGTATCACTAGTTGTCGTTTCCTATTAGAATATCCATTTCGTTTTATTAGTAACTCAATTTCCTAACTCAATTTAACTTAATTGGTGAAAATTGGAACTTATACTGACCTTAAGGTAAATTTCAGCTTCCGGGTGGTCGAAACAGTAGAAAATAAGCAATTTCCCTTTATCGAGCCAAAGGAGTGCATTTTGAGCTACCGAGCCGAGCAGATCGAGCCGTGTAAGTCGAAGGAGTGTTTGGCTGTAGGTGCGACATGTGGCACAACACATGTGCAATCCGAGTTAGGTCAAGGCGCGGGTCGCTACAGGCGTTTGGGTCGCGAGTTGCGAGGTTGGTCTGCTGCAAGTTTGGGCCATTGTAGATGTTGGGTCCGACCCAAAACCCAAAGACATATCCCAACCAGCAGCGTGTCCCAGCTTACGGCTCAGTCCAGCCACATGCCTCAACCCAGTATTCGCGATTGGAAGCCCATTAATGCCTTCGCTTCGGCTCGACAATCATCTACAAAACATGGCCTAAACATTTGCAACCCTCAGACGTCTACGACCCGCGACCGGAGATCGCAACCTGTGCCTTGACCCAAACGCGAACCCTACATGCATCTCCTCTCCCCCCAGTGACACGTGTCGCGTATGCAAATGCCGACTCTTTCGGCTCACACGGCTCCTCGGCTTGGCGCGACTTCTTGGTTAAAAAATTAGGTTATTTGGCTCGGGATACGTAGTTTTTTTTACCTTAATTAAGTCCAGTATAGCATCCTATTTCCAACTTTTAGGTGAATTAGGTTAGTTATTAATGTAAATAAGATGGACGTTCGAACCGGAAACAACTCCCCGACGATACTTGGAGCGATTTCGAGGGACAAAATTCAAACGTACTTGAGTTTTAGGGAGAACACCGACTAAGGCCAACCAAGTAAGTGGTCTTTCATCGGCATGATTATATTTTATGCTGACACGTGCTCTGTGGTTCTTCACGTGTCATAAATTTGATATGTGTGAATTGTTTATGAATTGATATGAGTATGATATGTTATATATGTGTTATGATATGTGAATGATATGATAACTCTTACATTATGATGTCTTCAATGTTATGTGTGATAGGATGTGAGAAGGATGTGATAAACATAATGTAATGATATGACTAAGATATGATTGATACAATGATATGGTTAGGTTATGTATAGAAAAGGATATGATTAGGATAGATTGATAAAATGATAGGGTTAAGATATGTTCCTGTAACGGTATGACTAGGATACGTTCAAGAAACGATATAGATAGGATAAGTTGATGAAACAATATGGTTAGGATGAATTCAAGTAATGGTATTACTAGGATACGTTCATGGAACGATATGATTTAGGATATGTTGGAAAACGATATGATTGAGGTATGTTCATGAAAAGATACAACTACCAGATGTAAACGATAAGACTATGACAAATTTAGGAAACGATATGGCTAGTGATTGCTTGTGGATGTATGTAATAAAATAATGTAAAATTCACAAGAATAAGTGCAAGTATACACTATCACAAGTAGCAAGTAATAAGTAAATTATCTATTCAACATCGAACCTATTTTTTTTTTATTACTTTTGTTGATGAAAATTAAGTGAGTTTTTGGGTAACATTCAAAGGGTGATTTTAAACTAATTAAACAAAATTAATGCGGAGTCCCACTGCTGTCGAAAAACAGAAAACGATGAAAAAATCTACAATATTGAGGAAGGTTCGACTAAGAGATATTAAATAAATAAGTTGTTGAGTTTTGTGGTAAATTTTAGTTTCTTTTAATAGATTCTCAAGCCCACTCGCGAGGGTCATGTGTTGTGATTATTTCCATAATAGCTTTTAATTTCTATTAACAAAGCTCTAATAGAACAATTATTTCTGACCCTTCTATTCCCTTTCATTATCCTTGCAATAGAAAGTATTAAAGAGGATTTCATTGCTTCCTACCTTATTTTGAATAAGTGAACAACTATGTTGTGTATGTAAAGTAGCTAATTAAACACAAATGTAAATCATTAACAAGAACTCTTACCGTCAACATACTTAAACTATATAAAACTCTCTCGCCTCCCCTGTAAAATGTAGCTATCCATATAAATTGAATTGAACCGAGGAACCCACATCTCACTCATATAAAATTGATAATAAAAAAAAAAAAAGAAAAAAAAGAAAAAAAAAGAGAGAGTAAGGAAATAGAGATTCATCAAGCTTTGTTGCTGTTCTTCAATGGAAGTTCTCTTCCTTTGAGCTCTCACGTCCACCTCTTTGCCCTAATCGATCCTCCTCTGATTTCACATAAGTTCACAACAGTAGTGGCTACTACTGTCTAATCCGAAATTCTGCTTCCGTAAGTGTGGCTCCCCTCTTTTTAGGTATTTCTTTTCCTTTTATATTGAGCCTGGCTTCCCATTTGGGGTTGAAAAGGAATAATTTTCCACCTAAGATGTTGCTAATTGGGTAGTTAATGACCCATTTGGACTGCTGATGTAGATTAAAATTGTAATGTCATCACCGAAAGTTCACTTTCCGAATTGCTTCAACATCCGAGTCCGCAATTTTTTTTTTTTTTTTTCAGATTTGCTACTGCATCATGGTTCAACATAAATCTTCTGAAATTTTATCAAATTACTTAATTAAATGTACAATTAAGCTCGATTTATGCAAATTGATATTCTTTTCATGCTGAACCATGATTTACTATTTCATGCTTGCTAATTAATATAAATGGTGTAAATGAGAAAATGATGAGTAAGAGTGCATAATTAACTATAAAAAAAGACTTGATATAACTCTACGTTTGAAGAGTTATCATCTACGATATGCACATGGACACGATATGACTATGAAATGTTTACAATATGATATGATTATGATACGACATTTGAATAACAGACATATATATGTTGTGAGATTATATGAAAAATGATATGATATATACTATGGCATGAGATAGGCGAGAAATTGTCATGTTTATGATATGATATATATTGATAGGATATGTTATGGTATGATATAAATATGAAGAAAATTATTATGTCTAGAAGCATGAAACGTTCTGATATGACATATTTCTGTAATCTGGACGATAGGATATGATTGACATGCAAAACGACGAATTAACATGAAATACAACCCGGCGTATGCATGAAAGATATTATAAATGATATGAGAAATGATAAGAAATGTTATGTGAAATGATATGATATGAAAAAAATGTTAGCGGTGTATTAAATAATAATGAAATTGGAAAAATGTTGGGACCTCATGCATTATTGTGTGTTCATGCATTGGAGAATACTTCTATTCCTTCACGATAGTATGGACGCGTACACTACTAAGCAAGGAAACGTTCATTATATTTATCATAATGTTGTCGTGACGGTCGCTATTCCTAACTGGTGTTTGACATCAACAACTCCCGGAGAATGCTCGCCCAATCAAAAAGGGGGCTCAAGAGGTGTGTGAACCGACTGGTGGGTCTATACTCGCACGTATGGACCGTGTGTAAGAAAATTATGTACACATCCCAGTTGCCTGTTAAGTAGTCACCGTAGGAAAATAGACTGTTATGATAGGTTATGAGATTGTATGTGTTTGTATTTAACCTCAAGAATGAGGTCACTTACTCAGTATTTCTTTAAATACTCAAACCACGTGCTACTTCTATTTTAGAAAAAGGCAAGGCATTCCTGTACGGCCGACGACGACATCACAACTCAAGACCATGGCACATGCATAGAGTAGTCGCATATATTTTCTTAGTCTTAGGCTAGAATAAAATATTTTTAATTTAAACATTTACTTATTTTTATTTAATATGTTGTTATGTCGTCTTAAAAATGTTTTTGAACATATAAGTCCATGACTATGTTTTAATATAAAGTTTATGCTAGGGCAGTTACAAACTTTTTACCTTAATTTGAATTTTAGTTGTTTCTTATCTCAAAACAAGGAAAGAAAAGTGGTTATTCTCTCCTCAATAATGTATTGGTTCAGTTTTAAAGACAAGTGCCTAAAGACTAAGGTATAATGGGATAATCCTTCCATTTCTAAATTATTCTTAGGTTATGGAGCGTGATGCTTATTTATAGCTTGGTCTTATATCCGGTAAAGCTATATTTGGTAAAGCTATATCCGGTAAAGTTATATATGGTAAATAGTTATATATAGTAGATGGTTAAATCGGGTAAAGCTATATATAGTAAATAGCTATATATAGTAGATGGTTAAATCTGATAAAGCTATATATAGTAAATTGAACTATATATATATCCCGTCGGGTAGAGCTTTGAAAGTACTTTTTATTCTCTGTACTCTCTCTTGTTGTACATACCTGAAGTCGTCAATAAAGAAAAAATTCTTTTAGCTAGAGTTCTCCTTGCAATTTTTCTCTATCCCATTCTTTGTGTTCATCTAGATCGAGCGTGTGCGTTGTTGTGCGATCCTAACAACTGGTATCGGAGCTAGGAAAAATTCACCACGATCTGTGAAGATGGAAAGTTCAAAGATTGGAATTGAGAAGTTCGATGGATCCGATTTCGGTTTCTGGAAGATGCAGATTGAAGATTATCTGTACCAGAAAGATCTTCACGAACCTCTGTTGGGGGTGAAGCCGGATACCATGACCACGGAACAGTGGAAGCTCAAGGATCGACAAGCCTTAGGGATGATCCGGTTGACGCTATCCAGAAACGTGGCGTTTAACATCATCAAGGAGAAGACAACGTCAGATCTGATGAAGGCGCTGTCAAATATGTATGAAAAACCGTCGGCTATGAACAAGGTGTATTTGATGCGTAGATTGTTCAATCTACAGATGTCTGAAGGTGGACGTGTTGCTGATCATATAAATGAATTCAATATGATCATAAGTCAACTGAGTTCGGTGGAAATTAATTTCGAAGATGAAATTAAAGCGTTGATTTTGATGTCATCCTTACCCGAGTCATGGGATACTGTTGTTGCCGCAATCAGCAATTCCCGAGGATCTGATAAACTAAAGTTTGGTGAAATTCGAGATGTAGTTCTCAGCGAAAGTATTCGCAAACAAGAAACTGGAGATTCATCAGGTAATGCTCTCAGTGTTGATCGAAGGGGAAGAAGTAAACCGAAGGGTCCAAACAAAGGGCGATCAAAATCAAAGAACAGAGAAAAATCTCCAAATAGACCAAACGTAACGTGTTGGAATTGTGGAGAAAAAGCTCACTTTCGGACAGGTTGTACAAGACCAAAAAGGAAGCAGAATCACAAATCTAGAGATGACGATGATTCTATAAATTCAGCAGAAGACATTGGGGATGCTCTAATCCTCAGCGCGGACAGTTCGATTGAATCCTGGATTTTGGATTCAGGTGCATCTTTTCATTCGTCTCTAAATAAAGAGTTGTTCCGGAATTTCAAGTATGGAAATTTCGAGAAGGTGTATCTTGCCTACAACAAAGATTTGGAGATTAAAGGAAAAGAAGATGTCTGCATAAAAACTCCGGCAGGAAATCAGTGGACATTAAAGGATGTCAGATATATTCCTGCTCTAAAAAAGAACCTGATCTCTATTGGTCAGTTGGATAGCACAGGTTATGCAACAAAGTTAGGGAAGGGTTCATGAAGATTATGAAGGGTGCTACGGTGGTAGCACGTGGCTCAAAATCTGGAACCCTATACACCACTGCAGGGTGTATGAACATAGTTGCTATTGCTGAGAATGCTTCAAATTCAAGTTTNTAGCTGCGAAAGAAGTTTTAGAAGGTCTGAAATCTGTTGATGTGGGTAGTTGTGAGAGCTACGTTATGAGCAAGCAGAAACGAGTTAGCTTCACAAGGACCGCCAGAGAATTGAAGAAAGTGCGGTTGGAAATGGAACCAGATGTGGAGCAACGTTCCAAGACCACGAAACAAGTGGGAGTTGAGCTTGAGTTGCAGGGAAACTCACCTAGTGATGTTGTAGCAGATACTCAAGAAATTCCTAGGACGACTGCTGAGGAACCAAATGTGGAGCAAGGTTCCAAGACAACAAAGAAAGTGGGAGTTGAGGTTGAGTTGCGGAGAAAATCACCAAGTGATCTGGTAGCAGATACTAAACAAACTCCTGAGGTTGTTGCGGAGGAATCAGAAGTGGAGCAAGTGACACCTGAACTGGTGTTGAGAAGATCATCTTGTACTATCAGAGTACCAGATATGCATGTACCTTCATTACACTATCTGTTGCTGATGAAAGGGAACCACAACCCTTTGACGAGGCCCTACAGTTGGAGGATACAACCAAGTGGGAGCAAGCCATGGATGATGAGACGTCTAGGCTTAAAAAATGCGTTGTACTGAGGTTGAGTACGTGGCAATAGTTGAAGCTGGAAAGAATACGATATGGATGACTGACTATCTGGAAGAATGGGCAAGAAGTAGCACGAAGATATTCTTTACAGAGATAGTCAGAGTGTCAAACAGTTGGCGAAGGAACCCGGTCTATCATTTCAAGAGAAAACACAAAAGACGATACCATTTCACTTGCAAGTTAGTGAAAGATGGTGATGTGTTTGGAGAAGATAGAGGGTGTAAAGAATCCAGCAAACATGTTGACAAAATGTGTTGATGTTGGAATATTGAGGTTGTGGAAAGTCTCAATTGATATGGTGCCATGAAGACCATGAAGATGCTCATGGTCGTTTGAGAATGAAATTCTTGGTTGACTAGATCCGTCTCCAAGTGGGAGAATTGTTAGGTTATGGAGCCTGATGCTTATTTATAGCTTGGTCAACGGTTATATCCGGTAAAGCTATATTTGGTAAAGCTATATCCTGTAAAGCTATATATGGTAAATAGCTATATATAGTAGATGGTTAAATCGGGTAAAGCTATATATAGTAAATAGCTATATATAGTAGATGGTTAAATCTAATAAAGCTATATATAGTAAATTGAACTATATATATATCCGCTCGGGTAGAGCTTTGAAAGTACTCTCTATTCTCTGTACTCTCTCTTGTTGTACATAAAGTCATCAATAAAGAAAAAATCCTTTTAGCCAGAGTTCTCCTTGCAATTTTTCTCTATCTCATTTTTTGTGTTCATCTAGATCGAGCGTGTGCGTTGTTGTGCGATCCTAACATTTATTACCATTATTTTTAGTGTTTTATAGATCAGGATTCAAAATACAAATTTAACACCAGATGGCCCCGACATTCCCCTTCGACATGATCATGTTACTTAGTGTAACTGTTATAATAATTAAAAAAACTCTCAGTAGCCGGAGACCCCGAGATTTAAAGTGAGGCTCCGAAAATCTCAGGCAAGCAACTCACCCTCATCCACAACCCCTTGGCAAAATGCTTAATGCAATCGTCCACCCTCTAGAACGTGCCTGCAAGAAAGGATAACCAACAATTCTCAGCATTCAAGTGGAGAGAAGTAACGAACCTAGATTTATTTTTCTTATGAGAATGGAGAACCTACTAACGCCACAGAAAGGATAACCAACAATTCTCAGCATTCAAGTGGTAAATATATTGTATATTGAGGCTGCTTTACAATCTAAGAATGCAAGTTGGCGAGGATGGGTTTAAGAAAAGTCATAACGTCAGGAAATCACGTTTTTATAGGTGTATAAAAGTAATATTACACCGTGGGTGAAGAAAATGTGACCAAATGTGCAAAATAACCCCAATTTGTGCTCAAAACTGATTTCCTTCCATTGGGTATGTTCCTGAGGTTAATTCTTTTTGTGTTCTTTTATGGAAAAACTCTTTGGAGGTGCAGAAACTAATTGGGATTGTCCTTGTGCGACGAATTATCGTGTATCATTGGATTAGATTTTCGAGTTTTCTTAAAGCTTTCAATGGTGGATTGGATTGGGGGAATGTTTTCTAGGCACTTCTAATGCTCGAGTCCTTCATAAAACTTGTAGGTAATCTTGTTTAGAAGCAGTAAGAACAAGTTTGAGGGGAAATGGTATAGAATTGATCTCAAATTTGGAAGAAATTCGAAAGTAGGAGACCAAAAGTCTAAACACTTATTGTTTTCGATTGGGAGCTCGACCTTACTCGATTCTTGTTCCATAGTACTGCCCCAACTTCAGATATTATAGGGGAAACTTACACCGACATTGAAACCTCCAAAATCGCCGTAATTTGGAGATTGAATTTTCTAAATAATATATCACAAATATCTTCTCTGATCAACAAGCTACTGACTACTAATTTGAATTTTGACCACTGGATGTGGTGATCTGTGAACGTTCTAGATTTTGTCAAATTTTAGAGAAAATCCAATGACAAGTTTTTGAGATTCCATAGATTTTGTGCATTAAGGTCATTGTGGAAGTTTTTATTCTAGGCATAATGGCATTTTCATAAATATCTCAAAGTTAAGGGGTACTTTTGTAATTCGCCACTTTTTGAATATTTTATTATTATTTTTCTTAAAAGATCTAAATTTTTTCTAAATACTTTTTTTTCATAGAAAGTCCTTCTAGATAAGAAATTAAAAATCTAAAATTTCCATAAATATTGAAAAAATGTTTTCAATCCAATAGAATTTTCTTGTTTTAGACCCTTGCCCTCTTAAATAACTTAATTCCTTTTCTTTGTTTTCTTGAGTTACTTTTATCGTTTGTTTGGGATGTTACAAATGTTTTAAGATGAAGTTTTAAATGTTTATTTCCGCATAAGAGAATATTTTATGATGATAGTAGCGACTTTCGATTAGCAGAAGTTTAAGATCGTATTTCTAAAAGTGAAAACTATCCCCACAACCTAAAATGAGTCATTCTAGAATGTTTTGTCCTCAATCATATGCATCCTAAATTTTTTTTAAAAGAAAGCACGCTTAACCATGAAATTTCGATGATTAAGCCACCAAAAAGAAAGTTACAGCTTATTAGTATAAGTAGTGACTCTCAATATTTTAAAGGTTTTCTTAAGCATCATATCTTCAGGATTGCTCTCATTTAGATATGGTCTCGGCTTACTCATGTACTCATCTTAATTGAAGTATATATGAGTTTCACTCCTACTCTATACTATATTATAGGGTTGAAATTAAAGACTCAAATAAATATACAAGATTATAAATGCATTACTATTAGGAAAGAGAATATTGCATTGTCCCATCCTTTTGAAGTTTGAATGCATACAAATTTGTTCTAAAAGAGACCATAAGGCTTACAAATTTGTTTTAAAATTATTTCTGATTTACAATTATTCAAATTATCTTTTATCTTATTGTTTCTTATTTTTTATCGAATTTTCTCCATTTTTTCTTAAAATTGTTTTCGTATGTGTGGGTTTATTTTACCATTGACTTTTAATAATGACTTCAAACTAAGTACTTTCTTAAAATTATGACACTTTTTTTATAATCTTTCACATTGGTATATTTGATACAATGATTACAAAGGTACTAAAACGAAGAGAAGAAAAGATAATCATGTAAAGATAAGTATATCATTATGGTTATGCTATTTTCATAGATAAAAGAAAGTAACGCCCCACACGAGAGGGCTTATTGTAAGTAGAGATAGTAGTCTAATGCTTGTAGAAATCCTTGAGAGCATCTTCAAAGGATAAAAGAAATGGCACTTTCTTAAGAAGCCAATAGTGCTCCATCTTTGTAATATATGACCAAGGAATACCACTGTCATTTATAGCTTCTATCAAAATAATATAAAATCTCTGTCAACGCTATATTGGGATGAAACAGACCATTCACCACATGCTTAGAAATTAGATAATGTTCACTACTATTGTTATTCATTTCCACTTCAAACCTTCCACCACTTTGCACTTGTTTGTCATTAACATCCTTAATTGGAATTAGATGTTAAGTCAACACTTTTGACAAAAATAAATAAATAAAAATAAAAATAAAAATAATAATAAATAAATAAATTGAGCATTCCTCTTAAATAGCTTTGAATAGTAATTCTTTAACTGGGATGAGGGTTGCATTGTTTTATTCAAGCAACCATGACTAGTGTATTACTAATAGTACAAACATTTTGTAAGTGTATTTTTTAGTTTTAGTAATAAATTACATATTAATAGTTGGATCCAATTAAGATTAATATATCATAATATGATGACATGATGATAATGATACATGATAACATTATGATACAAGACGCATGATGATGATATGACTTAATATGATGATATTCCATATTAAAATGATGTACATGTACTAAATGCCATGATGTATTATGATGAAGAGCTTTCTAAGACACAACCCAAATGATGTTAATGATGATGAACATATGAAGACCAATTTATGCATGTTACTTAGAGTAATATATGAATGATGTATAGGCTTGTGTCATAAGAATGACTTATGAAAACTATAGGGACATCATGCATATTGTGTGTTCATATATATTGGGTTACTTTCCCATTTATGATGATTAGTACGGACATGTACACTATGATGATGATGACGATGATCATGCTTTCCATGATATTCGATGGTTTGCTAACCTCCAAATGTCCGAATACGAACAACTAGCCCAACTATGATGGGCCCAAGGGGTGCGAACCGCCTGGAGACTCATGCTCGCATGTGTGAGTCGTATGTAGGGAAGTACTACAAATTCAATAGTGGGTTGGATGGGAAGCCACCAAATAATTGCTTTAGTGATAGGTCACTAATCATGAATTGCATGAGTTTGCATTCCTAACCCAAATAGTGGATCACTTACTGATTATTTCATAAAATACTCAAAGCATGTGCTACTTCTATTTGTTAGGTAAAGGCAAGTCACTCTTGTACCGCTGACGACGACATTGCAAGTAAAGATAATAGCACATGTATATGATAGTTGTATTTAAATTCTTAGACCATAAGTTAGTATAGGGCATTTTTCAATTTTAATATTTACTTTTCTTTATTTAATATTTGGTTATGTTGCTTTAAAGAATTTTTGAAACACGTAAGTCCATGACAATGTTTTACGATGGTGTTTTCAATGATTATTTCTGCATAAGAGAGTATATTATGCTGATGGTAGTGAATTTAGGTTAGCAAAAATCTAGGGGTCATTACAGTCGGTATTAGATCTTTAAGTTTTAGATTCTATAGACTAGCGTATAAGACAGGCTTAGTAAGTTCCATGGTCCCACTATTAATGTTTTGTCACCATCAGGTAGGTCCTGCAGAAGATAATAAAAATAAATGTCATTGATTATATATGTTGTGATTGCCTACTATTATTAAATGTACTTCATGATTAAGTTTGATAGCGTGGATTATATTATTGTCGAAGCATGATGTTTGACCAAATTATATGTTTGTGAAGATATTGTGCTTTCCAAATCGTATGCTAATTATGATATGGTAATATGATGTGAATTAGGATAGGGAACAGTAGACTTAAGGAAAACTATAGGTTGGTTTTAGAAACATGTTGCCTAGGTGACATGGAGGAAGAAGAGGACCTCTTATTAGAGGAAGGGGGAGAGGTGAAGAGAGACCACCTCGCGAGGGCTTAGTAATTCGTACAGACGCTGCAGCACGAGAGGCTAGAATAGATCCCACCACAAACCTGATGTGGGAATCGTTCCAGGCGATGATGCATAAAATGGTAACCACTAAGCGGGCCAAAAGCTTGCAATCTACCAAAGGAGCGAGATATTTATGGGATATCAAGCGATATGTTCCACATACCTTCAATGAAAATGCGGGGGACCCAACATAAGCTCAGCTGTATATTTCGGCAATGGAGATGATATTTTTGTTAATGGATTGTCTGGACGATCAGAAGTTGTCATGTGCATCATTCATGCAGAAAAAGGACGTGGAATTATGGTGGCTAAACAACAGAGAAATTTCCATTCTTAATGAAAGTGTTATAGCTTGGTAACAATTCTAGGAGATATTCTTGAATCAGTAACCTTAACCGGGCAAACCTTAAACGTAGACCTAATAGTTGTTAACGTGAAAAACTTCAAAGGTAATACTAGGGATAGATTGATTAGCTGAAAATCATGCTAGTATAGTTTGTTACAAGAAGAAAGTACTATTCTCACTTCTGTCGGGATCCAGCTTTAAGTTTAAGAGTACATGTGCTAGAGTTACTATGAAACTAGTCTCAATGATGAAAGCCAAGAGATTGGTCCAACAAGGTAGTTAAGCCATGTTGGCAAGTATCGTGGATGAAAGAGAAAAAAAAAGACTTTAGACACGGTGCCCATAGTCGATGAATTTTCGGATTTTCCAAAAAAATTACCAGAAATACCCCCTTCTCGAGCCGTAGATTTTGACATAGAACTCAAGCTGGAAACGAGCCCTATTTCTAAAGCCCCATACCGTATGGCGCCAGCAGAGTTAAACAAACTCAAGACGCAATTATATGACTTGCTGGATAAAGATTTCATCCGCCCTAGCATATCTCCTTGGGGTTCTCCATGTTGGATGATGGAAGTCCCATGTCGGTTAATTTAGGGAATGATCATGGGTTTATAACCAAAGAATACTCTCTCCATTAGTATAAGGCCTTTTGGAGAAGCACAAAGCAAAGCTATGAGACCTTATGCTCAAAGTGGACAATATCATACCATTGCGGAGAGTCGTGTTCGTCTAACACTCTAGTGTTCCATTAGTATGAGTCATTTTGGGAAAGCACAACGCAAAGCCACGAGACCTTATGGTCAAAGTAAACAATATCATACCATTGTTGAAAGTCGTATTCGTCTAACACTCCAGTGTTATTTGTCAAGAAGTTACAAATAATTGAATAAGAGAATAATAAAGAATAAGTACCCACTCTCTCGTATAGAAGACTTGTTTAAATTTATGTTTGGTTGTCCTTTTGATGACAATGTTGTCTGTCCTTTTGGAGTTTGAATGAATATGTTACAGTCTCCCACGTGATAATTTATGTTATTAGTCCAAAGTTAACGTTCTTTCTTTTCTGCCACATCCATTGAATTAATTATTTAGGACTCCCAAACATTTATAGCTTATATTATTTTAGTTCAACGTTATCCTTTTGTTGACTATGTTGTCTCTCCTACGTGGTATGGACCACACCACAGTGTCTCACTGTCCTTTTTTACTTTTCTTTGGTTGAATATGTTTAGTCTCCCACATGATATAATTTTGCCTATTTATTTCTGCCACATCCATTGCCCTCTCTTACTCCATTTTCTTCTCCTCTCTTACTCCATTTTCTTCTCCTCTCTTACTCCATTTTCTTCTTCTAGCTGTTTCTTTCTTCCCTCATCTTCATTTACCTGCACCATCCTTTCCATCACTTTTCCAAACAAGGTACTTCCTTAATTCTCTCTTTTCTTCTTCCTTATATGTAATATATATATATATAAATTAGTTAGTTTAAGTTTCGTTTTGAAAGCTCGACATTCCTATTAGACAAGATTTGGAAACGTAGGTGTTTTAGTTCAAGAGAAGAAGAGTTAGATTGAAGTGCATCGAGAACACGACATAGTTACAATATGGCAGATGGTAGTAGGAATGGACAGCTTTGTGGTAATGTTGTGTCGTGGATCAAAACAATGCTAGAGCAACTACCTATTGTTAATGTAGGATGTAGTATCTATCGAGTCCCCAAACTGTTACGTGAGATGAATAATACAGCTTTTATCCCCCAAGTCATTTCCATTGGCCTATTTCACCATCGTAGTCGAGAGGATTTGATAGTCACAGAGCAATATAAACTTCAAGGACTTGCTAACTTTCTACTTCGAACGATGAACATGAACTCAGTGGAATTTCTTGTGGAAACTGCTCAAACTTGGGTAAAAGATGCTCGAGATTACTATGCAGAACCTATAAACATGAATGACGAGGATTTTATTAAGATGTTGCTGGTGGATGGTTGTTTTATAGTGGAGTTGCTTATATTAAATTATGGCCAATACGACCCAGATGCATTCATTCAAATTGAACACAACCGAGATCTTCAATTCTACAAAAGATTTCCTCATATAGGAGCTGATTTGGTCAAGTTGGAAAATCAAATTCCTTTCTTTGTTCTTCAACGTCTATTTGACCTTGTAAAACAAAAGGATCCCTCCATCTCCTTTATAAGACTTACAACTGTATTTTTTCATCATGGGATTGTAAATAAATACTATCTTTCTTCTCTCTGGTTGGAGAAATGTCCAAAGCATTTCATCGATTTCTTAAGCTTCTTCTTCGTCCCCACGATACCTTCTAAGAACAATAGTAAAGAAGAAGAATCAATTATTCCTCCATCGATAACTGAGCTTCGCGAAGCCAGTGTCATCATCAAGAAAGCAAAACATGGCGGAGGTTTGATGAATGTGAGCTTCAAAAATGGGGTTTTTGAAATCCCACCCATACTTATTGATGATTACTTTGAAACCATGATGCGAAACTTGATAGCTTTTGAGCATTTTTATGTTGGTAATGACAATAAGTGTATCCAATATGTGTCATTACTAGATCATTTGATATGTACAGAGAAAGATGTGAGTGTACTTGTGCAAGCCGGAATCATAATAAACGAAATTGGAGGTAGTAGTATAGAAGTTTCAGAACTTTTTAATAATCTCTGTAAATTTGTTACAGTCCCAAATTGTTGCCACTTCAACGATATCAACAAAGCTTTACGAGAACACTGCAGTAGACGATGGAACAAGGCGAAAGCTACACTCAAACATAACTATTTCAATACTCCTTGGGCTGTTGTCTCCTTAGTTGGTGCAATCTTACTCCTTATTTTAGCCATACTTCAAACTATATTTTCTGGTATACAAGTATTTTCTAAGAAGTGAAATCTATCCAAATAATATAGTATGTTTCTTTTAAATTTTTCTCGTTCAATCTTACCTTATTAAATGTTAACTTTGTAGTTGCCAATCTTTTTAAATAAATATTATGTTACATTTGTGTTTGTTATCATACCTATAGTTTTTTAATGAACCATAATCTTATGCTAAAAGTTCTAGTACTACGTTTTTCATATTATCTCTATTCTTTGTTTGTCATACAAATGCGTTTAAGATTGACACGGATCCATGAAAATTTGGGTTTGTGATGGAAGGGTGCATAATGATAAAGTTTTGAAGTTTTTGTTTACTCTTTGCTATTTTTTTTTTCTATATTTGTTTTATACTAAACAATTAAAACTATATTAGATATCAATACTTTTCAAATTTAAGTAATGAAGTTTTGTTTCAATTAAAATTATATTAGTGGGATCTTCTCCAAACTTGGATACGTTCCAGAAGACACAACTAAAACATCCCACCACTTCAATTTAAAATGAAGGTTGACCAGCCCCTTATTGGAAAAGATATTTTTTACCAAAATTTTAGAAAATTTGATTTCAAATTCATGAAATTTCTTAGTTTAAGCTCACTCTATAAATGATGAAGTAAGGGCCGTCATTGGGAGCAATAATCAAGCAGTGTCGAGCCTTTAGCCCTGAGAAATCAACATTTATCTCAACATTTAGATTTTGGGTATCTCTTCCTTGAATTTCTTCTAAATTTGAGAGTGGTAATTCACCATTTCCCTTCAAACTTTTTTCTACCCCTTCTAAAAAGTATTGTCCACAAATCCTCGGAACAAACCAAGAGTTTAAAAATGTTCCTAACTTACACGTCCAATTTCATCTGTCATTATATAAGTTTAAAAGCTTAGAATCGCAATTATTACGGAGAACGTCAACTATGGCCTACCAAGTAAGTGGCTCTGCTGTCGTAAGTTATGCAAAATTGTATGTTGTATGTTGGCATGTGCCTGTTGTTTCGCACGTCATAAATTGCGTTTCAGACTATACAATTTAATACGTAAAAATATGTAATGTAAATGTATGTTGTTTTGCAACGACTCGATGTGCGATATAATGTGACGTAATGTATTATGCTTAGAATGTCTATGTGATCGTTGAGATAATTTCTGTATGAATCGCACGTCATGGTATGTATGATGAAAGCATGAAATGTGACTTTATGTTTCCTAAATTGTGTGTATATAGCATGATATGTATCACATGAAACATAATCCCGTTAGGATTATTCATGATAGGAGGACGGAATAATGAGAAATATTATGATATGAATGAAAATGATGGTGGGATTATATTTAAGAATGTTAAAAATAAAAATATGGGGGACCTCATGCATTATGTGTGTTCATGCATTTGGGGGATTCCCTTATTCCATCACAATGGTACAGATGCGTACACCCAAGGGCAGGAGAACGATCGTTATGTTTTACATAGCGCTGCCGTGACGGTTACTAATTCTAATGGGTGACTAGCCTCAGGATTTCCTAGAGTATGCTCGCCCGACAAGGAAAGTGGCCAGCGGTGTGCGAACTGACTGGTGAGTTCATACTCACACGTATGAGTTGTATGTAGAGTATATGGTATACTCCAAGTTACCCGTTAGAATAGTACACTAGGATAATAGATTGAAGGATAGGTCCCGTCATCTCATCTACATGTGTTTGCTGCATAACTCCGATAGGGGGTTGCTTACTAAGTATTCTTAAAATACTCAAGCCTCGTGCTCCTACAATTTTAGATAAAGGCAAGACATCCATGTGAGACCTTCGAATGAATCGTAAATTCCGTGATCGTGGCACATGCATAAGATAGATTTGCTTTCCAATTTAATAGTTTAGTTTAATATAGGTCGAAATGTATTTGCATTCATAGTATAAATTAGCATAGGTTGAATTGCATTTGCATTAATACTATTAATATTAATAGTATAGATTACATAGTTAAATTGCAAAATTGCATGAGGGTACAAATGGCGAGAAGGGATGTCAGGACAGATTTGAGAAACGAGAGAAATGGCTGGAAAATTTTAGAAAGACAGTTCAAGAAGAAGCAACCCATTAGTTAGGTCGGATTCACATCCGGTTTAGGTAAACCCACTAACATCAGTTAGTGCTGAGTACCCACAAAAGCAACGGCCCATAACGCAGCCTAATAATAGTTGGCCCACTTTGCTGCTTCAATCTGCACGCGGTCCAAGCCCACAGACACCTAGCGACCTGCGCACCCGACTTAACCTGTGATCCGATCTAGTTACCAATGCGCCTTTCTACACCATATTTTACCCACAACCTGACTAGGTGATGTTTCTTACCTGTGCTTCCATTGTCTTTGACACGGCTCAACTTTGGCTTGGCTTCGGCTCAACTCGATATGTTTCTTACTCGAAGTTTTGTGACTCGTTCCTACCTTTTTCGACCATTCTGAAGCTGCTTTGACATTTTTGGGATCAACTACGGTCACTATGACCTTAGGTCATTCAAGTTTTTTTTTTTTGGCTGAAAAATTAAATTTGTTGGCACCATTGAATAAATGAAATTATCTCTCACTCGAGGACGTTAGTTTATACAGGTGGATTTGGACTTTATAGCAGCTTCAAAACAATTTTAAGATTACTCAGTGACGGTGGCTCATACCTACAAAATAAGTGACTTAGTGTTGACTTGGTTAGTTGAGTTGTATTATGTAGGATGACATATGCCTCATGGCCCAACACATGTTATAAATAGGATTGCTATATTATATTATGCAAGGTTGTATTATGTTATGTCATATTTTTTCATGCTATGTTAGGTTGTACTATGCTATGTCATGTTATGTTGCATTTTTTGGATCATGATTATAAACTATGCTATAGTCATTATCTCTATGTTATGAATATGATAACTTATGATGCATAAGCATCCATAAAATCGTTCATGAAAGTTGTTTATGAACATGATAACTTATGATGCATAAGCATCCATAAAATCGTTCATGAAAGTTGTTATGAACATGATAACTTATGATGCATAAGCATCCATAAAATCGTTCATGAAAGATTTGACTAGAATTTTTTATGCATAATTCACAGACTCATTATGTTATAGATCTATGGAGGTTCGACTTGCATAAATTTATTCAATTATTATAAGTTATGGGGACCTCATGCATTTTTCCGTGTCATATGCATTGGGATACATCCTTAGTACTTGTCATTTCTGTCATAATTAACATACATGGTTTACAATAGTTTTAAAAGCATAGAGTTAACATGCCATAGTAACATGATCTGGTATATGGAGATTCATGCATCAAACAACATCGATATCACAACAGAGTTCAATAACGTGGCACAATTATATCATTGTATAACTTGTATAGTAGCATAACTTATAACAAAGCATTAACATAACAAACATCAAACAATCATAAAACATGACATGTATAGGGGCCATAGAGTCCGGATTATTCATACGTCACACAACTCATCCAATGTAATGGCTCAGATCCACCACTAGTAGATATTGTCCTCTTTGAACTTCCCTTCAAGGCTTTAAAATGTGTCTGCTAGGGGAAGGTTTCCACACCCACATAAATGGTGGTTTGTTCTTCTTCTCAACCAATGTGGGACATCACAATCCACCCCCCTTCGGGGCCAGCGTCCTCGCTGGCACTCTTCCTTCCTCCAATCGATGTGGACCGCCCCCAAATCCACCGCCCTTTGGGGCCCAGCGTCCTTACTGGCACACCGCCTTGTGTCTACCCCCTTCGGGGAACAACGAGAAGGCTGGCACATCATCCGGTGTCTGGCTCTGATACCATTTGTAACGGCCCAGATCCACCACTAGCAGATATTGTCCTCTTTGGACTTCCCCTCAAGGCTTTAAAACGTGTCTGCTAGGGGAAGGTTTCCACACCCTTGTAAATGGTGGTTTGTTCTAAAGAGGGGAGAATTTGAAATACTATAAAAAAAAAAAAAAAAAGTTATTATTATTACCAAAAGGACATGTGTCTAGGTAAAAACAAGAAGGAAAAATGAAAGACAAAGTGTACTATTTAGTAAAACTAGACTGACGCCCCGGGACACGTTTCCTCTGTGATAACCCACATCGATCAACGTGCCCTCTCTTGACTCGACGCCTCACATACGTGAAAAAAAAAAGGTATAGCAAGAATGAGTATAAAAATTATACTCAGTAAGCCACCTACTTGTAGGCTCTCGTCGCACCCTAAACTTAACAAAAAAACCACGGACTTCCCTTTGGCTCTAGAACATCTGGTCCTGGTCTTACCTCATTAGAGCTTCCCCCTTGGGACTTGTCCCTTCGGCTTCTCTGGTTCTTAGACTTTCTATTTATATCCCTAGAGTTCCTTTTATGCTAACCTGTGTTGGGTTGGTGACATGCGAGTGGCTACCTCGACATAGGTATGAGATTACTTGGGGTCTTGCCTAGGAAGTTAGTTGCAACCCCCTAGCCCCATGGTAATCCCCCTGTATTTGGGAGGGCTACCTCCCCTATCCCATCCAGCTAAATGGTCGGTTACGACATGTGTATCCCGTTTTCNCCTTTTATGCTAACCTGTGTTGGGTTAGTGACTTGCGAGTGGCTACCTCGGCATGGGTATGAGATTACCTGGGTTCTTGCCTAGAAAGTGAGCTGCAACCCCCTCGCCCCATGGTAATCCCCTTGTATTTGGGAGGGCTACCTCCCCCATCCCATCCAGCTAAATGGTCAATTACGATGTGGGTATCCTGCTTCCCATACTAAACGACTATTGAGCAGTCGAGTCCTGATCAGGAACCCGCTGGTCCCCCACGAAGCTATAACACCATCCACACACAAGTAGCCTAAGGGTACTCTAGAAGTGGTTTGTATGTCGTGATGGTCGGTTAGATTACTAGAGAAAGGTAAAGTCTATTCCTTGGTGACTTGTCGCTCTAACCACAAATCTCTAGACTTTATTATACCAGTGGGTCACGGAAATTAACTGAATATGCAACTACAATCATCCAGCATCATCATACAAAATTCATGCAAAATAAACATACATGCTCAACGGGGCGATAGCATCCATCAACTCCTGGAGCGTAGATTTCACAAATTCCCATCCTCCTTTCAGCATGAAGTATACATAATCATAATGAATGGAAACTTAGAACATAACAGCAGTACTCAGGTAATTCTCATAATAATCCACAACATACATCTTGCTTTTAATAATCAATTACCTACGATCAATAACGGAAAGTTATGACCTAAGACAATTAAACTAGCATGCATGCATTCCAAGCGACTCCTACAAGTATTTACTTCCTAAAATTCCCTGTGGTGACTTACCTGGATGATGCGTGCCCTTACGCAGTGTTTCCACACACTTGGCGTATTGAAAGGTGGTGATTTTTCCTTATTTAGGTCCTATTTCAAATAAAATGGGTTTAGGATTGGAATCAGGAGGAAAATAGGGAAAACAGAAGTCGAACGGGTAAAAAATGAGCTTACACGCGCCGGGGTGCAACCACTTGCAGGTTCCACGCGCGAGTGTCACGCGCCCAGGATTTTCTGCAGTCGCGAGTCACTGGTTCCGTTTGGAAACAGTGGTTCGGGTGGACCGCGGGTCGTGAGTTCGATTCGGTTCGCCGCGCGGGCATCAGATAAGCCGAGGGACGCAGGCCGGGTTGCGTTGCAGGGGACGCGTGTTGCAGGGAGGCTGGAGCCGCATTTTCCCAGGCGGCGTTCGACGCGTGTTCGAAGGTGGTTGGCGCACGCGGTCCTCTAGCCGGTTGACACTTGGCACGCCGGCGGCTTCTCTCTCCTCCTAGTAGAAAATCAAGGTTTCTAATTAGTTTTCCAAGGTTCTTTCCATTTTTAAATCATACTTGAACCTATGTGCCAATATATTTTTGTTGATTTTTACTTAGTCATACGATGAGTTATGAGCGTCAGAAAGAGGTCCGGTAACATCCTTACCGTTCTTGGAAAGATTCTCAGATCTCGACGTTTCGTCCAATTTCCTCACCAAAATCAGTGGCGGGTCTTCGCTGGATGAAGGTAGTAAACTTAAACATTCTACTCCCAAAAAAAGATCTCAGATCTAAAAAGTATCGTTCGAAATCTTACCTTACGAGTTTTCTTTTTGATCGTGACGAAAGAGGAGAAAATCTCAACATTACGAGTTCTTACTTTTCTCCAAGAAGGACTCCAGAGTGTAGGTCTTAGTAGGGAATGGATTGCGTCGGTGACTCTCCGACGAAGACTCCGGCTATTCAGTTTTCTCTCTCAAACTTTCTCTCAACCTTCTTTCTCACACTTCTCTCTTTTGCAGGAATTCTATGGAGGACCTTCAAGACCCCTATTCAGTTTTCCCTTGGGCTTTGACTGACTTTTTTTTGTTTTTGTTTTTGTTTTTTTTAGTATTACAAGTTCTCCCCTCCTTACAAACTTTCGTCCCTAAAAGTTAGTATCTCTTGGAAGTGTTCGGGATAGGCTCTCCTTACATCATCCTCTTGTTCCCAGGTTGCCTTCTCGTTTTGATGGTTACCCCATGCAACTTTCACCAAGGGGATAACTTTGTTGCATAATCGCCTAGTGTCTCGAGCTAGAATTTTGCTGGGCCTTTCCTCGTAGGACAGATCTTCCCGAAGAGGAAGGGTTTCGTGTTCAATCACATGAGTAGGGTCTGGGGTGTACTTTCACAGCATAGACACGTGGAACACGTTGTGAACGGTGGCAAGGTTTGGTGGTAGAGCAATCTTATAAGTCACGACCCCAACTCTCTCTAGAATCTCGAAAGAGCCTATAAACCTTGGGCTTAACTTCCCCTTCTTTCCAAACTTCATAACCCCCCTCATAGGGGCTACCTTAAAAAACACATGGTCACCCACCTCGAACTCTTCTGTCGGCTCTGTGCAGTGAGAATTCTTTGCTTAATTTTCTGCACTACTGCATTGGTGACCTGAACCAACTCTGGTCCCAATAGTTGCTGCATGCCTACTTCTTCCCAAAATACCGGCGTTCGACACCTACGCCCATACAATGCCTCAAAAGGGGCCATCTGGATGGTCGTTTGATAACTATTATTGTAAGGAAACTCTATCAGTGGTAGATGTTCATCCCAGCACCCAGCGAAATCCATGACACAGGCTCACAACATATCTTCTAAGATTTGGTTCAGTCTTTCAGTCTGTCCGTCCGTCTAAGGATGGAATGTTGTACTAAACCTTAGCTAAGTCTCCAATGCTTTTTGGAGGTTTTTCCAAAACTGAGAGGTGAACCTAGTGTTCTGATCAGATACTATAGACACCGATACACCATGCAGGCGTACTATCTCTCTGATATACAGCTGAGCCCACCGATCCACACGATAAATGGTTTTGCTAGGGATGAAGTGAGCCATTTTGCTAAGGATGCTATCTCCTTTTTCATCCCTGGCCACCAATAACATCCCCTAAGATCCTGATACATCTTTATACTTCCAGGGTGAAATGTGTAAGAAGTATCGTGAGCTTCTGTCATAATATCCTTCAGAATTTTCTTGTCACGGGGAACTCATAGGCGATTTTTCCACAGTAGACCCTTATCTGAAGAGATTGAGTACCCCACTGGTCTTTCAGTCTCTGTCTGATTCCACAGTTTCCCAAGGTGTTCATCAGACCTATGAGCGTCAATAATTCGTTTTAGTAAGGTGGGTTGCATGGTCATTTGTGTTATCTGAGCAGTGCCACCTTTGATTACAAAATCGATTCTAGCCCTCTTCATCTCATCCTGTATTCTCTCCTGCTTAGTGATCATCGCGGAAGTATGAACCCCCTTTCTGCTCAATGCGTCCGCCACGACATTGGCCTTGCCTGGATGATACAGGATCTCGATGTCATAATCCTTTACTAATTCCAACCATCTTCTTTGTCTCATGTTAAGCTCCTTCTGCGTAAATAGGTACTTGAGACTCTTGTGATTAGTGAATACTTGGATTTTCTCTCCATACAGATAATGTCGTCACGTTTTCAGTGCAAACACCACTTCTGCTAACTCGAGGTCATGAGTGGGATAATTTCGTTCATAATCCTTCAGTTGTCTAGAAGCGTAAGCTATCACTTTACCCTTCTACATGAGCACGCATCCTAGACCTTTTCCCGATGTGTCACTATACACCACTAGATTCCCTGAACCATCTGGAACTGTAAGGACTCGTGCTGTCACCAACCTCTCCTTGAGTTCCTAGAAGCTCTATTCGCAAGCTGATGTCCACACAAAAGGCTTACCTTTCTTAGTTACCTGAGTTAACGCCGAAGATATCTTGGAGAAATCCTAGACGAACCTTCTGTAATAACCAGCTAGCCCTAGAAAACTCCGTACTTCAGTGACTGTGGTCGATCTTGGCCACTTCATCACTGCCTTTATCTTAGCTGGGTCCACTGTGATTCCTCTACTTGACACCACATGACCCAAAAACGCTACCTCAGACAGCCAAAACTCACACTTGTAAAACTTGGCGTACAATCTCTGTGTTCTCAGTACGGTCAGAACTTTTCTCCAATGCCCTTCATGCTCTGCTTTTGACTTAGAGTACACCAGAATGTCATCAATAAACACTATAACAAAAGTGTCTAAGAATTCTTAAACACCCTGTTCATTAGTTCCATGAAGACAGTTGGTGCATTGGTAAGTCCAAAGAACATAACGAGAAATTCATAATGTCCATAGCGACTTCTAAAAGTTTTTTTGGGTATATCTTCTTCTCTTATTCTCAATTGATGATATCCTGACCTCAAGTCAATTTTAGAGAATACCGTTGCTCCCTGCAATTGATCAAACAAGTCGTCGATCCTCGGGAGGGGGTAATTATTCTTTATGGTGACCTTATTCAGTTCTCTATAGTCTATACATAGGCGCAGGGATCCATCCTTCTTCTTGACAAACAGAATAGGGGCTCCCCAGGGCGACACACTGGGTTGTATGAAACCTTTATCCATTAGCTCCTGTAACTGTTCCTTCAATTCCCTGAGTTCTGCAGGTGCCATTCTGTAGGGTGCCTTGGAGATTGGCGCAGTCCCTAGTTCTAGGTCGATCCCGAAGTCAACTTCCCTAACAGGAGGCAAACTTGGCAAATCCTCAAGAAAAATATCAATGAATTCCCTGACAATGTGTACTAACAAGACTGTCTGTTCATTACTGCGGTCAAGGGTCACGCTGGCTATAAATGCGCTTGCCTTTAGGGCAGTTACGACGCTTAGGGTTCTTTTAGAAGTGGCTCCCTTATATATAAAACTATCCCCTGACAGAGTCTGAGAGTAACTATTCGAGTTTCACAATCTATTGAGCGCGATTCTCTCCTAACCAATCCATCCCCAAAATGACATCAAAGTCTTGCATGCTTAATACTATTAACACAGCTTCTATCACACGGCCCGACACTGTCACACTATCTCCCTTAACTCTATGAGTAGCCATTTATAACTCGTGAGGAGGGGTGGATACTGATAGAATGGTCTCTAAAGGTTCTTTTTCTAAGTGCGCTAAGTCAACAAATTTCTCAGACACAAACGAGTGTGTAGAACCTGAATCAAAGAGTACAAAAGCCAAATGACCAAAAACGGGTAGTGTGCCTGTAACAACTGCGTCAGGAGCAAAGTGTCCTATCTGGCCACAATTATAGCATACATTAGTCCCCAGGCGACATTCTCCCAGGTGAGGACGCTGACACTTAGAACATTGATTTCTGTTCTGTGCTGGGGCTCTTCCGCGATTGGCAGCGCCACCACAGGGTTGTCTGCCAGTCTTGGGATAGTTTCGATTTATTTGTTTTCCCTGGACTGCGATCTGGGGTTTTTGGGCTAACCCTGCTTGTAATCTGTCAGTACGAGGCGCATCAATGAGGGTTTCCATCTTGAGAGCTGCTGTATAGTCTGTGGATGACTATGATGTCACATAACCTCTAATGTTCTTCCTTAGGCTGGCGATAAAACGTTCAGCCTTAAGCTCTTCGGTACTAATATATATAGGGGAGAATCTAGCCAATCTATTGAATTCTTGATCATAATCCTCCACAAATAGGTCACCCTGTTTGAGTTCATGAAATGCTTCTTGCAGCTTCATTCTAGCAGCGACTGGATAGTATTTGCATAGGTAGGCCTCTTTGAACTGACACCAAGAAATAGGCTCTCCAAGCGGTGCAATCATTTTTTTAACACCCTTCCACCATAAATGAGCCTCTCCTTCCAACATATACGTTCTGCAATGAATCTGATATTCCAGCGGACAGTTCATGTAAAAGAAGACTTTTTCCATAGCCTCGATCCAATTTTCTGCTACAATGGGATCTATTTTGCCACCTTCAAAGGAAGGCGGTTTTTGCCTTTGGAAGTCTCTAAGATAACGAGCTCTACGGTCATAGTTCCAGAGTCTCTGTTCCCCAACAAAACTGTCTGTTGCATTGCTGCCTGTTGCGTTGCTGTCTGTTGTAATGTTGTCTGTTGTAGCGTTACCTGTTGTATTGCTTGTTGCATTGTAGCCTGGTTAGCGACCATTGTTCGCATCAACTGAGCCATTTGAGCCTGGTTTTTCATAGAGGATAACATAAATGACTGTAGTACATCTGTAGTGAGGTTAGTTGTTGGCTGCCTAGGTGGAACCTCCACGTTATTGGTGGGCACTGGTGGGATTGCTTTAGGAGGAGGAGTAGTAGAGTCTGCGTCAGGTAATTCTTGAGTCATTGCTTTCTTTTGACTCATTCCTGACCTTGGTGCCCGTGGTATAGGACATTCAAAACATTGGGGGCATTTCATCAACCTCCTCTTGAGGTTCAAGTACAAGTTGTTCCGCCTCAGGTGACGGAACATCAGTGTCCTGAGCGACTCTTCTTCTTCCCCTTCTAGGTCCAGGCTCGAGATAGGTTCTACTCCTCTTAGGTGCCATTTAACTACCACAATAAAAAATTTGTGGTTACATTTCATTCAAGGTTCAACCTCTAGGAAATGTGCAGTAAAACACAAGAGAACAGTCATGAAAAATTCTCTACTTAACATATCTCTTAATTTCGCAATTCAAATTCGTGAGACTGTCTGGTCGCGAGCGGCACGTGATTGATGGGCGTGTCACAGAGGATACGACTCTCTAACCTAAGTGTCTACAAGACCTATGTCCTGGGCTCTGATACAAAATTTGTCACGACCCGAAATAAATAAGCTCAAGTAGTGACTAAGAATGACCATGACATGTAGTGTGTAAGCGAGAAATTCAAGGAAAACATTATTTCAGAAGTATTTCATTTATTTTGTAAGAAAAATGTTTTATTACCAAAAGGACATGTGTCTAGGTCAAAACAAGAAGGAAAACATGAAAGACAAAGTGTACTATTTAGTAAAACTAGACTGACGTCCTGGGACACGCTTCCTCTATGACAACCCCCATCGATCAACGCGCCCTCTCTTGACTCGACCCCTCACATACCTGAAAAAAAAAAGGTATAGCAAGAATGAGTATAAAAATTATACTCAGTAAGCCACCTACTTGTAGGCTCTCGTTGCACCCTAAACTTAACAAACAACCACAGACTTCCCTTTGACTCTAGAACATCTGGTCCTGGTCTTACCTCATTAGAGCTTCCCCCTTGGGACTTGTCCCTTCGGCTTCTCTGTTCTTAGACTTTCTATTTATACCCCTAGAGTTCCTTTTATGCTAACCTGTGTTGGGTTGGTAACTTGTCGGCTACCTCGGCATGGGTATGAGATTACATGGGGTCTTGCCTAGGAAGTGAGCTGCAACCCCTTAGCCCCATGGTAATCCCCCTGTATTTAGGAGGGCTACCTCCCCTATTCCATCCAGCTAAATGGTCTATTACGACGTGTGTATCCCGTTTCCCATACTAAACGGCTATCGAGCAGTCGAGTCCTGATTAGGAACCCACTGGTCCCCCACTAAGCTATAACACCATCCATACACACGTAGCCTAAGGGTACTCTAGAGGTGGTTTGTATGTCGTGATGGTCTGTTAGACTACTAGGGAAAGGTTAAGTCTATTCCTTGGTGACTTATTGCTCTAACCACGAATCTCTAGACTTTATTATACCAGTGCGTCACGAAAATTAACTGAATATGAAACTACAATCATCCAGCACCATCATACAAAATTCATGCAAAATAAACATACATGCTCAACGGGGCGATAACATCCATCAACTCCCGGAGCGCAAATTTCACAAATTCCCATCCTCCTTTCAGCATGAAGTATACATAATCATAATGAATGGACATAACAGCAGTACTCAGGTAATTCTCATAATAATCCACAACATACATCTTGCTTTTAATAATCAATTACCTACGATCAATAACAGAAAGCAAGGACCTAAGACAATTAAACTAGCATGCATGCATTCCAAGCGACTTCTACAAGTATTACTTCCTAAAATTCCGTGTGGTGACTTACCTGGATGATGCGTGCCCTTACGCAGCGTTTCCACACACTTGGCGTATCGAAAGGTGGTGATTTTTCCTTAGTTAGGTCCTATTTCATAAAAAATGAGTTTAGGATTGGAATCGGGAGGAAAATAGGGAAAACAAAAGTTGAATGGGTAAAAAATGAGCTTACACACGCCACGGTGCAACCACTCGCAGGTTCCACACGTGAGTGTCACGCGCCTAGGATTTTCTGCAGTCGCGGGTCATCGGTTCGGTTCGGAAACAGTGGTTCAGGTGGACCTCAGATCGTCAGTTCGGTTCGCCACGTGGGTACCGTGTCAGTCAAGGGATGCGAGCTGGGTTGCGTTGCCGGGGATGTAAGTCGTAGGGAGGTTGGAGCTGCGTTTTCCCAGGCGGCGTTCGACGCGTGTCCGAAGGTGGTTGGCTCACACGGTCCTCCAGTCGATTGACACGTGGCATGCTGGCGGCTTCTCTCTCCTCCTAGTAGAAAATCAAGGTTTCCGATTAGTTTTCCGAGGTTCTTTCCATTTTCTATCTCTCGATTCTTAATCCAAACAGTAATGGCTTCTTCAACAAAGTTTTAGATCATACTTCAACCTACGTGCCAATATTTTTTTCTTGATTTTTACTTAGTCATACGATGAGTTATGAGCGCCAGAAAGAGGTCTAGTAACATCCTTACCGTTCTTAAAAAGATTCTCAGATCTCGATGTTTCGTCCGATTTCCTCACCAAAATCAGTGGCGGATCTTCCTTGGATGAAGGTAGTAAACTTAAACACTCTACTCTCAAACAAAGATCTCAGATCTGAAAAGTATCGTTCGAAATCTTACCTTGCGGGTTTTCTTTCTGATTTGTTATTAAAGATCTCATTTTCTATTATATATATATATATAATTGTTATTAAAGATCTCATTTTCTATTATTTGAGATTGAGGGGGAAGAATCTAGGTTATAATATCTATACTTTCTCCTTACTCTTTTGAAATTAAGTTCTACTCGATGTTTTCATTATTTTTAAATTGTATTTAGTAGTAAAAAGAGAGGAAAAGCAAAGAAGAACATAAAGCCCTTGATTTTGGAAGTGTATGAAATAAGCTTAGATCGAGTGTAAAGAAAGTATAAGAACAACTTATTCTCCTAAGGACTTTATTTTGCTTTCTCAAGTTCATTCTCATCTTCGTCCTCTTGGTCAAACTACTTTGAATGTGTGTGAAGAAAGCATGAGAATAACTTATTCTCATGTCCATTTTCCAAACATGTGGGACATATATTAGACAAATATAAATTCAATATTTGTTGGATAAATAAATTTTGAGAGTAAAATACACATTAAATTATTTTTAAATAGGTTAGTTTATAAACTTGTTATTTTGAATTTCTTTCTAATATACTATTAATAAAAATTTAATTTATATATTACGAGAGAATTTGCATAATAAATTAGACATTTTTACTTATAATCTTCCTACGCACGTAGCGATAAGGAAGCTTGGTAGTACTTCAATATTCATAATTAAGTATATACATAGATAGATAACTCTGAGATTATTTTATTGTGGCCTATGCCATTTTCATAGATAGAGACAGTAACGCCCCATGTTTACAGAGAGAGGGCTTAGTGAAGTAGAGAGAGAAGTCTACTTCTAGTTGAAATCCTTGAGGTCAGGTCAAAAGGAACAGAGAATGGCCTCAACACACGGATTCCAAGAGTACTGCACCTTTGCAATAAGTGACCAAAGAATACCGTCGTCATTTAAAACTTCTATCTCAATACTAAAAATATAATTGCCTGCATTACTACGGCCTGACCGACCTCCCACCACACGCTTGTAAATGAAATGATGTTGATTAATCTTGTTATACTCTTCCACTGCAAACCTTCCCGCCTGTTGCACTCTTTCTTCATTAACATCTTTAATTGGAATTAGATCTTCAGGCAACACTTCATCACAACTCATTTTGGGACACCTTTTTATAGATAGTTTCAGCAAACTTACTTCGCTCATGAATACTTTGGAGTTCGATATTTATAGTTGGGGCTGAACGCTACTCAAATTGATATAGCTGAATCTCACAACAAAGACTAATTGATCATTCCTCTATTAGGAGATAACTTAGAACCAAATTCTTTATTTAGGATAATGGTTGCATTGTTTTAGTCATACAACCGAGACTAGTCTATTAATCTCTCTCGAATATTGTATGGTATTGATTATTCTCTACTTAAGTAATTTTAAGCTTCAAGCTTCATACTAAGAGGAATCAAAACTCAATATCAACATAGATAAGTGTCAATTTTTATTCTCTAATTTAACTTCAAATAAAAATGAGATATAGATACAAGATATAAATATGATACCACATGGAAATGGAAATGGTAAAAAAATATATATATTTTAAAAAAAAAATCTAGGACAATGAATTTATTAATTTTATATTAAAAAGAGATTAAAAATAAATAAGTTTATGTATTTTTATACTTAAAAAATAGTTTAATATATGTTTTAATCCCAAAATTTATTCAAACTCAAGTGTGATACAAAATATTGGATTATAAATACTACATGGTTTTAAAGATGGGACATGAGAATAAGTTATCCCATAGTTTCTTTATATCAGTCAAAGACAAAGAGTATTGGATACACTTTCCTTACTCCTTCTTCCTAAAAATAAGTTAAATGTGAGAACAAAAAGGGAGAAATCAAAATAAATAAATAGAGTGTGTTTATGTGGTATTTATGCCTTAGGTTTTTTTAAAAAATGACATGACATCTTGTCTGTATTTATGGCTTACATAATATGTGTATATTTAAATTAAAAGTTCTAGAGAATTTGAAACTAGAAAGGAATACTAAGTGTTATAAAAGTCTAAAACTATAAACGTGGTTCCTGTAAAAAGAAATAATATTGGCAAGGTTGACATAATAGATATATATTTGACGATATCGAGTTCTACATAGAAAGTACTATATTTCGTGATATGAATAAATGTCAAACTCTGACTTAAAATGGAGAGCATGCCATGTAATGACCTTAGATTTCTATTTAACATATCATAGACATTTTATGGAGAAATATTTCACTAAAAAATTTATAATAAAAACATGACATATGGTCTTACATATCTTCTCTAAGGCCTTTAAATAAAATGATGACAATTGAAGATAACATAAAATAAAAATGCTCTACAACTATATGCTATAAATTAAGTATGAATTAAGAATATAGGAAAGAAAAACTCAAGGTACTGTGAGTTAAGGCCCTGAACCGATCCAATTGCTCGAGATTTAGGTAACATTAAAATATCTCACTAAATGAACTCCGCTGCCTATGATATTTTAATGTTGAGCATATTATGGCATGTGGAGGTTATGTATGAAATTTGGTGATCATTGAATAAGGATAAGCAGGTAAACCAAGGAATGATGTAGAATGACCATGAAGATGACCTCCAAATGCTAAGAAACTTTGTAGTAGATCTTAGTGTATGATATTTAAGAATGTCGTGAAGTTTGAAAGCCATTAGAATTTGTTAAGTAGCAAAACCAAAAATTAAGAGAAAAATGACCAAAATACCCCTAGGGCTACTTAGGATAACTCAAGGTCTATACATGCCTCAAATGATTTGTTACTTCTTATAAGACCTATTCCTAGGGACAAGAAGGTATGTTCAAGGTTCAAGTTGATTAGAGCAAGTTTGGAACATGTAACCACTCGAAAATAATAATAATAATAATAAGTAAATAATAATTATAAAAAAATAAAAAAAATAAAAAAAATAAAAAAAATAAAAAGTAAATTATGGACTCTCTCTCTCCACCTTCCCCAAATATCTCCCCAACCCCTTCTCTCTCTCCACCTTCCCCAAATATCTCCCCAACCCCTCCAACTGTAAAATGATTGCAAAAAAAAACAAGAAAGGAAACAGAAACAAAAATGGCAGATTTTGGGAAGGGAAAAATGGGAGAAAGAAACATAGGAAAGATCACATATTTTGGGAGAGAAGAATTGGAGATGACCTTCACTTCCGGCAGATCTAATAGGAATTGAAAGAGATAGAAAAGTCATCGGTAAGTTAGATCTCATTTTCTTTTATTTTTGCACGAGATAGAAAAGTTATCTTAGATCTCTCTTTCAATTATTTAGATTTTTGGATATGGGATCGAAAATCAAAATTGGGTGTGTCAATTGCATCTAAATTGAATCATCATTTTGAGGAAAGAGAAGAAAATCATAATGGATGGATTCATAGCCATTTTTACTCAAGAAAAAATTAAAATAGATTGGAAATGGTTAATGACAGTAGTTTTAGGAAAGAAAATTCAAATTCAAAATCATTTATCTAAATAATTAGAATCAGATTTCCACCTACATTACCGAGTTATTTAGATGTTAATTAGCAGTTAGAAATCATGTCAGATCTTTGAATGAGATCATAGATCTTCTTCTTTGTACCATTATTGAGAATTAGATCAACCCTTCATTTGAACAAGAATTAAACAAGAGGTTTGGAAGAGAATTAAACCGAGAGGTTTGAAATGAATTAAAGAGAGAGAGAGGTAAAGAAAAATATATATACATATATTTAATTAAGTACACAAAAGAAGAAAAGAAAGAGGTAAAGGAAAGGTAATTATATATATTTAACTAATTAAATACAAGAAAGAAAAGAGAGAGACAGTGGGGAGGAAAATGGAAGATTTGGTGAACAGAAACAATTTTACAGAGTAAATACATAGAGTAAAAAAAAAAGATACCAAGATATATATATATATATATATATATATATATTCAATACTCATAAAGTCTTTAATGCTCACATGAAGTTTAGCACATGAACCCTTGTAGGAGTGAGAGAATTAAACATGAAATTGATGTTATGGATTCTTATAGGTTGGCTTGGATACAAAGGGAAAAATCGAACTTTCATTAAGGATAAATTGGTCACACCTGTATAAGCTAACCAGGTAAGTGGCCTTACTACCTTACTATAGGATAGGCTAAATAATTGTATGAGTTATGATGATGTGTGGATTATGATGCTTGATGATATGTGCGGTATATACATATTTTGTTGAGTGACGCTTGATATGTTTGACCCACGTTGTGGCATTATGATGAGCATGATGATTGCATGATTGTTACCTTAATATGATGATGTTTTCCATATTGAGCATGCTAGATGATGATGAGTGCCATATTGCATCATGTCGTTAGATCGACGTAGGACACAACCCTAAGAGCATGAAAATGATATTAATATAAATATCCACGAGTATGAGTTACCTAGAGTAACAAAGAGATGAGACTAGAGGGTTGTGTCAGAAGAGACATTACGATGGATCTAGAGGGACCTCATGCATTTTGTATGTTCATAAGCATAGGGCTACTTCCCCTAGAGATGATGAGTGCGGACGCGCACCTTATGATGAGCGCGAATGCGCACAGGTGCGAAAGCACACAGATGAGGGTGTTCATGAGGCGCATGACACTATGGGGTTCCGCTGACCTCCGGACGTCGCTACAGATTAGCTTGACCAGAGGGTCCAGGGGGTGTGCGAGCGCCCTGGGGACTCACACTCGCACGTGTGAGTCGTGTGTAGGGAAGTACTACACATCCAATTTGTCCGAGACTGGAGGCCACCCCTAAGATGATTAGAGATAGGTCCCTAAATCATGATTGCATGTGTTTGCATTTGCATGGCCCCTATAGTGGGGCCACTTACTGAGTATTCTTTGAAATACTCAGGCCGTGTGCCACATCATTTTTCAGGTAAAGGCAAGGCGCACTTGTACGGAGGACGGCGGCATCGCGAGCAGAGACTGTGGCACGTGCATAGGGTAGATTCATATTTAAATTTCTAGTCTTAAGTTAGAATAGGTTGTTTTGCATTTCATTGTTTTAAATTATTTTGTATTTGTTTTTGTTTTCTCTAAATTTCAGTATTTCATATTTAAACACGTAAGACCATGGCTGTGTTTTTCAGAGAAGAAGTTGTTTTAAACGTTTTTTTTCTGAAATTTTCGTTATCAATTATGTTCATGTAAGAGTTATATTTCCTCATTATAGATGAGCATGAGACGTTAGTAGCGACTCTAAGTATGTGAAAATTTAGGGTCGTTACAATGATGGTTAGCATAAATACATCAAGGAGGTTTGCATGCCACCGTTTCAACAAGTATAGAGTTCTTAATCTCATATTTATTTATTTCTTTTAATTCTTAATAAAATCAAAACGGTTTCCAATGCTTTCGCTATATGGATGAAGAGTTCATTTCTTTCAAAGGGAGTTACCTTGTGTCACATACGTGTGCCACAGTAAGAGCGAGCATTGTAAGCTGAGCATCTTGGGTGACTTTCTTTGAAATTGGTCATTCAAAGATAGTGTCCAATTGGAGGGGTATGCAATTGCATCCTCACCCATGTGCAAAAAGTTTCAATATAATCCTATCCAGAAGGATGTCATAAATGACCTAGTATGGACACAGGAGGATTAAATGTTTTAAATTCTATCTCTCATTTTTAAGGCATTTAGAGTTAACTCCTAAGTCTAAACCAATGTCTCGGTGCACACAGATCCAAACATTTAATCACTCACGATCTTGATTTCTAACATAGAGGAAAACGTATAAAATAGCATCATCACAAATCTCATCATAGGGATATTTTGATAATTTCTTGCATCATGCATAACATACTCATCCATATTACCCAACTTGTACTCTAGTCATGCATATTCTCTTTTTAGCTGTGTAACGCATAAAACTTCATGCTACTCGAAAATCTCAATCTAGGAGCATAACCGTAATCTTACCATAACCTACGTAGATTACATACTCAAAAATGCCCTTTCAAAGTCTTTAACATGCCGTTTCTAACCATCTAAGGTTATTTACTTGGATGAAGCGTGCCTACTCAAGCTACTCCATGTGTTGAGCTCTAAAATTTCTGAAATTTCCCTCGCAAGTCATAGTACGATTAATATCAAAATCAAAATGAAAAACTAACAAGCGGAAGCCAAAAGAGAAACAAGAATGAACTAACATGTGTTGCACACACCTGCATGCATGAAAGATGTTGACACGCTCACGACAACCTTTGGAAAAAATTCAAGCCCCATATATATTTTTCGCCTGGGTTTGTGGCTTTAGGTAAGGTTTGTCTTCTCTCACCAAACAAAAGTTTTACGGATTCTAAGCTTGTTTAGTCACACACGTCGCCTGCACATGCATGTTTAGTTATTATAACACAACCAACTTGCCTCTACACTAGGCCAAGTTATTTGGCTCGATCTTTCCTCTATTTGAGGCAAAGGTCTCTCGATGCAACGTCACATCCCATCATCTCATCTTGGTTCCTGATTATCATAACCCATATGTGATATGAACCAAGAGACATCAATCATAACATATGCTTCATTGAAGATGTGAAGAAAATATTGTTGAAATTATCAAAAGATATTTCAATTCATGCCACATTGAAGAAGAATGAAGTTTCATGTCATAAATTTTGGGTGGATTACAATTTAGAGTTATTGTATTTCATTAATGTATTTTAAGACTATTTATTTACTTTAGGTTACATTTACATAATGGCTAATTTTGGTCATTAAGTATGAATGTTACAACTTTTGGTATGCCTTTAATAATTTCATTTTGAAGCTATATAAAGCCATGTGTGTTATATTTGTAAGCAGACTTGGAAAATATAGTAAAAGAAGCATTTGTGCTTTTCTTTAGCCAATGACTAAGTTTCTTTGCAATTCTATGTAGTTTAGATTGCAGTAGAATCATTCAAGCTCGACATGATCAATCTTGCTTGTGGAGTGATTCGAATCTCAAATAAGTGTTTGAGATATTTGATCAACAAGAGTCATTTAAGCTAGACATGATCGATCTTGCTTGTGGAGTGATTCGAATCTCAATCAAGTGTTCTTGCCTTGAGATATTCGATCAACAAGGTAATCCGAATCTTATTCCCCTTGTAGTTGATTCCTTATCTTATCATTTGGTATCAGAGCTTCAGGCTCAAGATCGGATATATGTTTCCTTTGCGTTTCTTCTCAATTTGATTTTTATTTATTTTCATCTTTTTAGTTTTTAATCGACCCAGAGTTCAAAATTCAATCTTTGCTCTATTTAAAATTTTGAGAGGTGAGAATGAGAGCTTCATTTGTGTAACTGAGTGTAAAAGGAGTGTCCTAAAATTTCCTTAAGTGTATACTCGTGAGGAGAGTGTTGTGAGGTCCTTCGTATTTCCATAACTTATTTTTTGCAGCAAAGTTTCACAAATAGATTCGAGGACGAATCCTCTTGAAGAAGTGGAGAATGATATGAACCAAGAGACATCAATCATACAATATACTTCAATGAAGATGTGAAGAAAATGTTGTCAAAATTATCAAAAGATGTTGCAATTCATGCCACATTGAAGAGGAATGAAGTTTGATGGTCATAAATTTTGGGTGGGTTACAATTTAGAGTTATTATATTTTAAGACTTTTAATTTACTTTAGGTTACAATTACATAATGGTTAAACTTGCCATTTGTGATAGTGTATATTTGTACTTATTCTTGTGAGTTTTACATCATTTTAATATATACATCCACAAGCGATCAAGTTTCTGGCGCCGTTGTCGGGTAAGCTAATTTGGATATTTTACTTGTAGATTTTTGTGAGCTGGAGCCAACAAGAAGCCATAGTAAGCTAAATTTTTTACTGATGTATTTACTACTGAAGAATTGAGTTTACTGTTGCAGAATTCTGTGTATAAACCCACCTACGGGTTTGAAATTTATTTTGGAATCCTGAAATAGAGAGAACATTTAGCCGAAGGTTGAAGAAGAAAAAGAAAATGACAGAACAGAATATACAGTAAATAGAATTTGGAGCCTAGTTGAATCGGGAGTTTGAAAATTCAGCGATGATGGCTAATCAAGAGAGAATTACTGCTAATGTCATTCATTTAGCAGATGACAGAAAAAGAGCAATCCGAGCATATGCACACCCAGCTGTGGAAGAGCTAAATCCGTGCATCATTAGACCCAAAATGCAAGCAACCATGTTTGAGCTAAAACCCATGATTTTTCAAATGTTGCAAACCATTGGGCAATTTCATGGACTACCGTCGGAAGATCCTCACCTACACCTAAAGTCATTTTTGGGAATTAGTGACTCATTTCGATTCCAAGGAGTGGAAAAAGACGTGATTAGACTGAGCTTATTCTCATATTCATTGAGGGATGGTGCTAAATCATGGTTGAATACCTTAGCACCGGGAACAATTTATTCTTGGAATAGTCTAGCAGAGAAATTTTTGATCAAGTATTTCCCACCCACTAGAAACGCTTGGTTCAGAAATGAGATTGTTGCTTTTCAACAGTTTGAAGATGAGACACTAAGTGAAGCTTGGGAGAGATTTAAGAAGATGCTTAGAAAGTGTCCTCACCATGGACTACCTCATTGTATATAAATGGAGACTTTCTATAATGGATTAAATATTGCTACTAAACAAGTAGTTGATTCTTCCGCCAATGGAGCTATTTTGTCAAAGACATTCAATGAAGCATATGAGATTTTAGAGAGAATAGCATCTAACAATTATCAATGGGCCGATGTGAGAAGCAATCCAGGAAAGAAGACTCGAGGAGTACTTGAAGTTGATGCTTTGGCTTCTATCAACGCTCAGCTAGCTTCGGTGACTAATATTTTACCAAATCTAGCGTTGGGGCAAGACTCCATAATCAGACGGCAGCCGAATCTTGTGTATATTGTGGAGAGGAACACACCTTTGATCAATGTCCAAGCAATCCGGCCTCAATTTTCTATGTCCGGAATCAAGCTAGTCAAGGCAACCCGAAAAATAATCCCTTCTCAAATACTTATAATCCGGGGTGGAGAAATCATCCAAACTTCTTATGGAAGGGACAAGGCTCATACAACCAACAAATGCCACCTAAAGCAAATTACCCTCTAGGTTTTGGATTACAAAATCAATTGGTTTATAGTTCTCAACAAGTCAACACCCAAGGGAAAGGAACTAGCCAAGCTCAATACACATCGGGAACATCTATTGAGAGCCTAATAAAGTAATATATAGCTAAAAATGATGTCATGATACAATGTCAACAAGCCTCATTGCGAAATTTGGAAGTTCAAGTAGGTCAATTAGCAACCGAGTTACGAAATAGGCCTCTTGGGAAGCTGCCATAAGACACTGAAACACCAAAAAGAGAAGGCAAAGAGCAATGTCAAGCAATAAAGTTGAGAAGTGGAAAAAAAATACCCAACAGGGGAGAAAAAATTGCAGAACAAGGTGACAGTCATTCCCAAGAAACTGCTGATACACAGTAGAGAAATGAGGAAGTTGCTGTACGGAAAGAACACAGCAAGGATTATGCAGAAATTGAGGAGCAGCTTAAAATGCAAACAACAGTCAGTAGTGGACAAGAGAGCAGAACATACACACCAGCACCTCTTTTCCACAAAGAATAAAAAGAAAGAAAGAGGAAGCCCATTTTGAGAAGTTTATGGATATTCTGAAGCAAATTCATATAAACATACCACTAGTGGAAGCTTTGAAGCAAATGCCAAATTATGTGAAATTCTTGAAGGACGTACTCACTAATAAAAGGAAGTTTGAAGAATTTAAGGTGGTGTCACTAAATGAAGAGTGCAGTGCAATATTGAAGAACAAGATCCCACTAAAGGAGAAAGACCCTGGGTCGTTCACTATTCCCGTATCAATTGGAGGAAAGGAGCTAGGAAGAGCATTATGTGACTTGGGAGAAAGCATCAACTTAATGCTACAAGAAGTTGGGGATTGGAGAGGCTAGACCGACTACAGTCACCTTACAACTAGACGATAGGTCCATCACTTATCCTGAAGGAAAGATTGAGGACATCTTAATTCAAGTTAACAAATTCATATTTCCTACAGATTTTATCATTTTAGATTATGAAGCCGATCATGATGTACCAATTATTTTGGGGAGGCCATTTTTAAAGACTGGAAGAACATTAGTAGATGTCTACAAAGGAACCATCACGTTAAGAATGGGTCACCAAAAAGTTGAATTTAATATCAATGACAACATGAAATATCCAGCAGTGACAGAAGAATGCTCAGCAGTATATGAATTGACAGAACAACCAGCGACCGAGGAATGGGATGATGGGGAAAGCGAGCAGGAAGAAGATAGCAACTGTAATGGCAGAATAGAACAATTAGCAGTTTTAGATGAATTCAGCCGAACTTTTGAGTCTCTAGAATGTGGGGGAAGAAAGAGTTCACTGATGAGATCATCTATTAAGGAAAAGCCGCAGCTGGACTTGAAACCACTACCTCCTAACCTTAAGTAGGCTTATTTAGGTGACAAAAAGACACTACCCATCATCATCTCAGCGACACTATCTTCGGCTCAAGAGGATATGCTCCTAGAAACATTGAAGAAGCACAAGAGGGCGATAGGTTGGACATTGGCGGATATAAAAGAAATTAGTCTTTCACTATGCATGCACAAGATACAATTGGAGGAAGGAAAAGTTAAATCCATTGAGCAACAAAGACGACTAAATCCCATGATGAAGGAGGTCGTTAGAAAGAAGATTCTCAAATGGCTCGATGCTGGAATAATTTATGCAATTGCAAATAGCAGCTGGGTCAGTCCTATTCAATGTGTTCCGAAGAAAGGAGGGATAACAGTAATGGCAAATGAGAACAATGAGTTAATCCCCACTAGAATAGTGAATGGATGGAGAATTTGCATGGATTATAGAAGGCTAAACAAAGCGACACGTAAGGATCATTTTTCCTTACCATTCATTGAGCAAATGCTTGATAGGCTTGCTGGAAAGTCACATTATTGCTTCTTGGATGGTTATTCGGGATACAATCAAATTACAATCAGTCTAGAAGATCAAGAGAAAACTACATTTACATGCCCATATGGAATTTTTTCCTTTAGACAAATGCCCTTTGGACTATGTAATGCTCCAGCAACATTTCAACATTGCATGATGGTCATTTTTACTGATATGGTACAAACATTTATGGAGATATTCATGGATGACTTTTCGGTTTATGGAGAATCTTTTGAGACTTATTTGTGCAATTTGGGGAAGGTTCTACAAAGATGTGAAGAGAAGAATCTTGTACTGAATTGGGAAAAATGTCATTTCATGGTCAATGAGGGAATAGTGCTAGGCCACAAGATCTTAAGAAGAGGAATAGAAGTTGATAGAGCCAAGATAGAAGCTATCGAAAGATTGAATCCACCTACGTCAATTAAAGGTATAAGAAGCTTTTTGGGCCATGTAGGGTTTTATAGGAGGTTTATTAAAAATTTCTCCAAGATTGCAAAACGTTGTGCAGTTTGTTGGAGTCAAATAGAAAATTTGTTTTTGACAAACAATGCATGACTGCCTTCCAAGCATTAAAGACAACGCTGACCACAACTCCTATAATGTCAACGTCCGATTGGAATTCACCATTTAAGTTGATGTGTGATGCTAGTGGCCATGTTGTGGGGGCAATGTTAGGACAGAAGAAGGGGAAGGTACTTCATCCTATCTATTATGCAAGCAAAATGTTGAATGAGGCTCAAGTGAATTATATAACCAATGAAAAAGAATTGTTGGTTGTAGTATTTGCTGTNGACCGAGGAATGGGATGATGGGGAAAGCGAGCAGGAAGAAGATAGCAACTGTAATGGCAGAATAGAACAATTAGCAGTTTTAGATGAATTCAGCCGAACTTTTGAGTCTCTAGAATGTGGGGGAAGAAAGAGTTCACTGATGAGATCATCTATTAAGGAAAAGCCGCAGCTGGACTTGAAACCACTACCTCCTAACCTTAAGTAGGCTTATTTAGGTGACAAAAAGACACTACCCATCATCATCTCAGCGACACTATCTTCGGCTCAAGAGGANAAAGGAGCTAATAACCATGTAGCGGATCACTTATCTAGAATGGAGAACATGGAAGAAAAGGTCAATAGCAAAGAAATTGATAATGCATTTTCGGATGAACAGTTGCTATGAATAAACAGCAGTAGCAGCAGCACAGTAGTAGCAGAATGACAGCAACTCCATGGTATGCAGACATAGCAAATTTTTTGGCTTATGCCATCATACCCGAAGAGAAAAGTTATCAACAAAGGAAGAGGTTTTTCCACGAATCCAAAAGTTACATTTGGGATGAACCTTTTCTTTTTAAACAATGTGGAGACGGCATAATGAGAAGATGCATTCCAGACAATGAAATACCAACAATTCTTGAACAATATCATGCATCTCCATATGGAGGTCATTTTGGAGGGCAAAGGACAGCACCAAGGTATTTCAATCGGGTTTCTATTAGCGAACAATTTTCAAAGATGCAAAAGAATTTGTCAAAGGTTATGATCAATGTCAAAGGACGGNAAAAAAAAAAAAAAAAAAAAAAAAAAAAAAAAAAAAAAAAAAAAAAAAAAAAAAAAAAAAAAAAAAGAGCTACCCCTGAATTCAATTTTAGAAGTGGAACTTTTGATGTATGGGGCATTGACTTTATGAGACCATTTCCGCCATCTTATGGGAACTTATATATTCTAGTGGCCGTCGACTATGTGTCAAAGTGGGTGGAAGAAATAGCTTGTCCATCCAACGATGGGAAGACTGTACTCAAGTTTTTAAAAAGAAACATATGCACTAGGTTTGGTGTACCAAGAGCATTAATCAGCGATGAGGGAACGCACTTTGTGAACCGATTGATGAATAGTCTTTTAGAGAGATACAATGTAAAACATAGAGTGGCGACACCTTATCATCCACAAACCAATGGACAAGCAGAGGTCTCCAATAGAGAAATTAAAAGTATTTTAGAAAAGGTGGTACAACCCAACAGGAAAGATTGGTCGGTGAAACTTGATGATGCATTATGGGCATACTGAACAGCCTTCAAAACTCCTTTAGGAATGTCTCCTTACAAGCTAGTTTTTGGGAAGACATGTCATCTACCCCTAGAATTGGAATATAAAGCATTTGGGGCATTAAAGAAGTTAAATTTTGACTATACAACAGATGGAAACTTGAGGCGAATGCAACTAAATGAGTTGGAAGAATTCCGGCACCTAGCCTACAAAAATGTTAAGATGTACAAAGAATAAACAAAAATGTGGCATGACAACAAAATTAGGCCCAATGAATTCTATAAAGGACAAAGAGTGTTGCTATTCAACTCAAGGTTGAAATTATTCCCTGGAAAATTAAAATCAAGATGATTTGATCCTTTTATAGTTGAAGAAGTCACTCCCTATGGGGCGATAACGATAAAACATGGAGATTAAAGGAGACCTTTCACAGTGAATGGACAAGAGATTGAAGCCATATTTGGGTGTAGAAGTAAAAAGAGGCATTGCCTCTATAAGCTTAAAAAGCTAAAAAATAAAACATTGTGTGGCAAAAGGGAGCTGACAAGGAAGTAACAAAATTCCGGGAAGCCAAGTTAGTTTTCCTTCTCTTTTTATTTATGCACTTATCAATGGTAGTTTTTTTAGATGTTATTTTACCTTTCTATCATGAATGACTAGCACGCCCCCAACGAAGTAGCCAATTTTTGGTAGATGAATTAGGAGGATTCTAATGGGATTAAAAAGGCTAATTTCAAAGTAGTAAGGAGGTTAATTACACTTAGTACATACTAGGTTGTGATTAGTGACAAAGTTATTCTCTTTCGGTGTATGCTGCCATGAAGTATCGTGTTCTCCCTCATTTGCATGAATTTGATCTAATTGTTGTATACTTTCTCACGAAACCTCAAGTCAAAGCACCAACACAAAAGATGACAGCAATGAGAAACCTCAAGTCAAAGCACCAACACAAAAGATAGACAGCAATATGCTATCAAATAAGAAAAACAAAAACTTGACAGCAAACTGCTGTAAAAATAAAAAAAATAAATAATAAAATAAAAAAAATAAATAAAAAGAAAAAATACACCAATTTAATTTCATATATATATATATATATATATATATTTATTTATTTATTTACAGCAGCAGAAATGACAGCAGGCAGACTGCTGTTATACAAAAAGTACAGCAGCCTGTTGTCAAGAAATGACATTAGACTAAGTGCTGTTTAAAAAAAATACAGATATAATAATTAACCACAGAAAAAATAAAATAAAATAAAGTAGTAGGAATAATAATAATAAATAAATAAATAAATAAATAAATTAAAAAAAAACATTTGATAACTGATCTCTCCTCGCTTCAATCTCTCACCACTTCTTCCCTAAAAATAAATCTAGCAATAAATGAGGAATTCCTTTCCTGTAAAAACAACTTATTTACCCATATCAGAATTTCTTCCTTCCTACAAAAACAAATAGAAAAGAAAAAAAAAAGGTTTAAGTAGATTTAGTCAGGCTTGACACGGGAGATATGTCATTTGAAGAGGTCAATAGTCTAAATCTTCCTTCTATTTTATTAAATAATAGTAATTTGGTTACAGTCCTTTAGTTTTGAATGAGATATAAAGGAAAAGAATTTTGTATGAGTTTTAGTTTTAGGAAATCACAACCAATTATTTTAGATCTCTTCATTGTTGCAATGATTTAGGTTGTCAATAATTTTATATGAATTATAGGAAAAGAATATAACCAAATGAATCAATTAGATTAAAATTAAGAATACAATTTTTAACTAAATCAGAAAAGACGAAGGAAATAAGAAAAAAATGAAATAGAGATGGAAATCCAATACAGAAAAGAAAAAAATAAAAATAAAAATAAAGAGGGAAGATTTGAGAGTAAGAATAGATTAACAAAATTGGTCAATAATATCTGTTTACACTTAAAATAATTAAGAAAGATTTGGAAATAAGAATAGATTAACTCCAATAATATCTACTTACAGGGAAAATAATTACCCACGAAGAGGGAAGATAGGATGAAAATAAAACAGGAAATATCAGGCAAGGAACTCCATTAAATTTAGTCTATTTAACCATGACCAATGTAAAAATAGATTAACTCCCAATAATATCTACTTACAGGGAAAATAATTACGGAGGAAGAGGGAAGATTGAGGGAAGATAGGATGAAAATAAAACAGGAAATATCAGGGCAAGGAACTCCATTAAATTTAGTCTAATAGGAAATATCAAAATTTAACCATGACCAATGTAAATTAGAGAAATAATTTTATAGAGTTCAAACTTGAAACTGATGTCATGGGCTCACATAGGTTGACTTGGATTTCAAATGACGAAATCAAACTTTCATTAAAGATATATTGGTGACAACGACTTAAGCTAACCAGGTAAGTGGCCTTACTATCGGCATGGTTATATTTGATGTTGACACGTGCCTGTGGTTCTGCACGTGTCATATATACTGATATGTGTGAATTATCTGTGAATTGGTATGTTTATATTATGTTTATGTTATTTTATAATATGTGGATTGTATGATAATAATTATGGTACGATGTGTNATATATATATATATATATATATATTTATTTATTTATTTACAGCAGCAGAAATGACAGCAGGCAGACTGCTGTTATACAAAAAGTACAGCAGCCTGTTGTCAAGAAATGACATTAGACTAAGTGCTGTTTAAAAAAAATACAGATATAATAATTAACCACAGAAAAAATAAAATAAAATAAAGTAGTAGGAATAATAATAATAAATAAATAAATAAATAAATAAATTAAAAAAAAACATTTGATAACTGATCTCTCCTCGCTTCAATCTCTCACCACTTCTTCCCTAAAAATAAATCTAGCAATAAATGAGGAATTCCTTTCCTGTAAAAACAACTTATTTACCCATATCAGAATTTCTTCCTTCCTACAAAAACAAATAGAAAAGAAAAAAAAAAGGTTTAAGTAGATTTAGTCAGGCTTGACACGGGAGATATGTCATTTGAAGAGGTCAATAGTCTAAATCTTCCTTCTATTTTATTAAATAATAGTAATTTGGTTACAGTCCTTTAGNTGTCCGGCCTAAGAAGCTCCCAAAGTATGCTCGCTCGACAAGGAATGTGGCCGAGCGGTGTGCGAACTGACTGGTGAGCCCATACTCACATGTATGTGCTGTGTGTAGAGTATATGGTACACGTCCAAATTACCCGTTAGGACAGCTCCGTAGGAAAATAGACTGAAAGGATAGGTCCCGTCATTGCATTTGTGTGNCAATACAGAAAAGAAAAAAATAAAAATAAAAATAAAGAGGGAAGATTTGAGAGTAAGAATAGATTAACAAAATTGGTCAATAATATCTGTTTACACTTAAAATAATTAAGAAAGATTTGGAAATAAGAATAGATTAACTCCAATAATATCTACTTACAGGGAAAATAATTACCCACGAAGAGGGAAGATAGGATGAAAATAAAACAGGAAATATCAGGCAAGGAACTCCATTAAATTTAGTCTATTTAACCATGACCAATGTAAAAATAGATTAACTCCCAATAATATCTACTTACAGGGAAAATAATTACGGAGGAAGAGGGAAGATTGAGGGAAGATAGGATGAAAATAAAACAGGAAATATCAGGGCAAGGAACTCCATTAAATTTAGTCTAATAGGAAATATCAAAATTTAACCATGACCAATGTAAATTAGAGAAATAATTTTATAGAGTTCAAACTTGAAACTGATGTCATGGGCTCACATAGGTTGACTTGGATTTCAAATGACGAAATCAAACTTTCATTAAAGATATATTGGTGACAACGACTTAAGCTAATCAGGTAAGTGGCCTTACTATCGGCATGGTTATATTTGATGTTGACACGTGCCTGTGGTTCTGCACGTGTCATATATACTGATATGTGTGAATTATCTGTGAATTGGTATGTTTATATTATGTTTATGTTATTTTATAATATGTGGATTGTATGATAATAATTATGGTACGATGTGTTCAAGGATATGTTTAAGATAGGATACGAGAAGCATGCACAAAACGAAATGTAACGATAGGAGTAAGATACGTTCATGAAACGTTAAAGTTAGGTTACATATCGGAGTGCTATGGATATGAGAGATTGATGAAAGAATACGGTTAGGTTATGGGTAGAAAGGGATAGGTTTGTGATAGATTGATAGAATGATAGCGTTAGGATACGTTCCTGTAATGATATGACTAAGGTACGTTCACGTCACGATATGACTGTGATATGTATAAGAATATTAAGGCTGTGATAAGTTAGGGAACGATATGACCACAAAGTGTTTACGATATTCAATGTTTATGATACGATATATTGTGATGTGATGTGTCATGTTTAGATTGTTTTGTGTGACCATTGAGATAATGATTGTATGAACTACATGTTATGAAATGGCATGTTAAAAGCATGGAGCGTTATGTTATGTTCTCTAAATTGTATGTATACAACATGTTATGAATGACATGATATCACGATAAATGAAATGAAATGAAATGTAACCCCGTTAGAATTCTGTATGATACGTAGACTCAAAAATGAGAAATGGCATGTTAACCATGAAAGATGATAGCGAGGTTATATTCATTAATGATAAAAGTAGAAATATTGGGGGCCTCATGCATTTGGGGGGATACCCCTATTCCATCACGAGGGTACGGACGCGTACATCCAATGGCAGGACAACGATCGTTATGTTTTGCATAGCGTCGTCGTGACAGTTACTAGTTCTAACGGGTGTCCGGCCTAAGAAGCTCCCAAAGTATGCTCGCTCGACAAGGAATGTGGCCGAGCGGTGTGCGAACTGACTGGTGAGCCCATACTCACATGTATGTGCTGTGTGTAGAGTATATGGTACACGTCCAAATTACCCGTTAGGACAGCTCCGTAGGAAAATAGACTGAAAGGATAGGTCCCGTCATTGCATTTGTGTGTTCTTGCATTTAATCCCCAATAGTGGGGTCACTTATTGAGTATTTCTTTAAATACTCAAGTCATGTGCTACTACATTTTTTAGGTTAAGGCAAGGCGTTCCTGTACGGCTGACGACGACATCACAACTCGAGACCATGGCACATGCATAGGATAGTGGTATTTATTTTCTTAGACTTAGGCTAGAATAGGATGTTTTTAACTTAAACGCTTATTTATTTTATTTCGGGTCTTTTGTTGTGTCGTTTTAAAGATTTTTCGAAACACGTAAGTCCATGGCTGTGTTTTAAGATAAAGGTTATGTTTTATGGAATTTTAATGAAGTCTTCCGCATTCAATGTTTATGGTACATATACAATAGCGACCTTAAATTAAGTAGAAAATTTCGGGTCGTTACAATTGGTATCAGAGCTCTAGGTTATAGATCTTGTAGACTAGCCTACGATGTAGGCTTGGCATGTTTCATGGTCCCACCGTCGATGCCCCCGTCTCCGTCATGTATGTCTTGCTTAAGATAAGAAAATGAAATGTCATTGATTATGTATGTTGTTATTGCTTGGTGANCCGTTAGAATTCTGTATGATACGTAGACTCAAAAATGAGAAATGGCATGTTAACCATGAAAGATGATAGCGAGGTTATATTCATTAATGATAAAAGTAGAAATATTGGGGGCCTCATGCATTTGGGGGGATACCCCTATTCCATCACGAGGGTACGGACGCGTACATCCAATGGCAGGACAACGATCGTTATGTTTTGCATAGCGTCGTCGTGACAGTTACTAGTTCTAACGGGTGTCCGGCCTAAGAAGCTCCCAAAGTATGCTCGCTCGACAAGGAATGTGGCCGAGCGGTGTGCGAACTGACTGGTGAGCCCATACTCACATGTATGTGCTGTGTGTAGAGTATATGGTACACGTCCAAATTACCCGTTAGGACAGCTCCGTAGGAAAATAGACTGAAAGGATAGGTCCCGTCATTGCATTTGTGTGTTCTTGCATTTAATCCCCAATAGTGGGGTCACTTATTGAGTATTTCTTTAAATACTCAAGTCATGTGCTACTACATTTTTTAGGTTAAGGCAAGGCGTTCCTGTACGGCTGACGACGACATCACAACTCGAGACCATGGCACATGCATAGGATAGTGGTATTTATTTTCTTAGACTTAGGCTAGAATAGGATGTTTTTAACTTAAACGCTTATTTATTTTATTTCGGGTCTTTTGTTGTGTCGTTTTAAAGATTTTTCGAAACACGTAAGTCCATGGCTGTGTTTTAAGATAAAGGTTATGTTTTATGGAATTTTAATGAAGTCTTCCGCATTCAATGTTTATGGTACATATACAATAGCGACCTTAAATTAAGTAGAAAATTTCGGGTCGTTACAATTGGTATCAGAGCTCTAGGTTATAGATCTTGTAGACTAGCCTACGATGTAGGCTTGGCATGTTTCATGGTCCCACCGTCGATGCCCCCGTCTCCGTCATGTATGTCTTGCTTAAGATAAGAAAATGAAATGTCATTGATTATGTATGTTGTTATTGCTTGGTGATTATAAAATATAACTCATAATTGAACTTTTACTCTATTGATTGTATTATTAGCTTAATTCTATATTTATNCATCCAATGGCAGGACAACGATCGTTATGTTTTGCATAGCGTCGTCGTGACAGTTACTAGTTCTAACGGGTGTCCGGCCTAAGAAGCTCCCAAAGTATGCTCGCTCGACAAGGAATGTGGCCGAGCGGTGTGCGAACTGACTGGTGAGCCCATACTCACATGTATGTGCTGTGTGTAGAGTATATGGTACACGTCCAAATTACCCGTTAGGACAGCTCCGTAGGAAAATAGACTGAAAGGATAGGTCCCGTCATTGCATTTGTGTGTTCTTGCATTTAATCCCCAATAGTGGGGTCACTTATTGAGTATTTCTTTAAATACTCAAGTCATGTGCTACTACATTTTTTAGGTTAAGGCAAGGCGTTCCTGTACGGCTGACGACGACATCACAACTCGAGACCATGGCACATGCATAGGATAGTGGTATTTATTTTCTTAGACTTAGGCTAGAATAGGATGTTTTTAACTTAAACGCTTATTTATTTTATTTCGGGTCTTTTGTTGTGTCGTTTTAAAGATTTTTCGAAACACGTAAGTCCATGGCTGTGTTTTAAGATAAAGGTTATGTTTTATGGAATTTTAATGAAGTCTTCCGCATTCAATGTTTATGGTACATATACAATAGCGACCTTAAATTAAGTAGAAAATTTCGGGTCGTTACAATTGGTATCAGAGCTCTAGGTTATAGATCTTGTAGACTAGCCTACGATGTAGGCTTGGCATGTTTCATGGTCCCACCGTCGATGCCCCCGTCTCCGTCATGTATGTCTTGCTTAAGATAAGAAAATGAAATGTCATTGATTATGTATGTTGTTATTGCTTGGTGATTATAAAATATAACTCATAATTGAACTTTTACTCTATTGATTGTATTATTAGCTTAATTCTATATTTATTATAATTTAGAATATGTTATGTTTTACCTTGCATGGAATGTGAATGTGAATTGTTGTATTAATGATGTTTAGATTTACTGAGATTGTTGCTGTGAATGAGTAGCTATAGTTTTAGTAAGCTACTAAATGTTAGTGTAGGCGTGAAAATGATTTTGCTAAGCAAGATCATATGTTTTAGTTAGACGGCTTGAACATAGATAAACTACACAATCTTATGACCATAGAGATGTGAATGAATGTACCAATGTATACTGAAGAGTAAGTAGTTTCAAATGAAATAAAATGACCTAAGAAGCTTGATAAATGTCAATATAGTATACTATAGATATTAAAAGTGGTAGTGTCTGAAAGAAAATTTTATAACTTTGAAGTATGTAAAGATGAAATTAAAGTATCAGTAAGATTCTTTTTTTTTTTTTTTTGAGTTAAAACGATAAAAGTTTAAAATTTGTATACTTACATTGATTGGTGAATGACATAAGTGCCTTAATACGAGTGGAAAATTAAAAAATAATAATAATAATAATACAACCAATTATGGAAGTTGTGAGATGATTTAAAAGTACAAAGCCACAGTTTGGATGAGGTATTACGATCATGGTCAAAATTTTAGAGGTATATGGATAGGGACTACGGTATGAGATTGTCAAGATACCTTAAATTTAAGAAACCATGATTTAAGACGAACTTAGGTGGGGGATACACGAGGATTAGAGTGAGACATTGTCTCTAAATCAACTAGAAGTTTTGTGGTAACCCTGCTAAGGGTACACGAATGCACTCCGGAAGCTCAACATAAACAAATTGTTGTAGAAAATTACCGAACAATTTTTCCTAGCAATGTCAACGTGGTTAAAAGGTATTACCATAGTTAAAGTTTAAAGACTATCATTTTAAGTTTGATTTTCAAGTATCCCAAGCTTTATGGCATATGAGGATATCCACCATGTTTATATAATACCAATTTTTAGAAGAGAATTTTGTTAAGCTCATTTTTGATATTATAAAGGCGTTGAAAGAGTTGTGATGCCTTTCCATTATGGTTATAGGAACATTATTTGGGCTATACTAGATAAGGTATACCAAAAGAAAAGCCTATTTGACAATGTTTCCAATGAAAGATACTAAATTCTCAAACTCTAGCTTGACCACAAATCAAATATAGTAAGTCGTTCGTAGATCTATGTGATATACTAGTGCATTCAATTTGTATTGGGTTAGGGTGGAGTTTTTAACCCGTTTCATATCATGATTTTAACTCCAAAAATTTACGAGGACCATACAGACCGTTCACCACATGCTTGTAAATGAAATGATGTTCATTAATCTTGTTATACTATTCCACTGCAAACCTTCGAGCTTGTTGCACTCTTTCTTCACTGACATCTTTAAGTGGAATTAGAAATGAAAGCAACACTTCATCACAACTGGTTTTGGGACACCTTTGATAGATAGTTTCAACAAACTTACTTTGCTCATAAATACTTTGGAGTTCGATATTTATAGTTGTGGCTGAACGCTACTCAAATAGATATAGCTGAATCTCAAAACAAAGACTAATTGATTATTCCTCTATTAGGAGATAACTTCGAATCAAATTCTTTAGTTAGAATAATGGTTGCATTGTTTTAGTCAAACAACTGAGACTAGTCTATTAATCTCTCTCGAATATTGTATGGTATTAATTATTCTCTACCTAAGTAATTTTAAGCTTCACCGTCAACCGTACATTAGTGTCTTGCCTTTACCTTAAAAATGTAGGTAGCACATGGCTTGAGTATTTTCAGTAAGTCACCCCACTGTTGGGGTTAGAAATGCAAACACATGCAGCATATGAGCGGGACCTAGCTTTTCGTAAACTTTACATGACCTTGGGTATTTTCCTATTCCACGTAGGGTTGGATGTGTGGTACTTTTCCACACACGGCCCATGTACGCGCACATGGACCACTAGGCGGGTTCGTATACGTACCCCTGGGCCTGGCTTGGTCGGGCACAACATATTATACATCGTCGGACACCACAGAACAGAAAAGGGTCGCATGATATCATAACGAACATAAATATAGTATTTCATTCTTTCATGACATAAAGGGAAAGTATCCTGATGCAAGTGACATATATATATATGCATGAGAATAATATATATTCTCATGTCCATCTTCAAAACATATCGAACATATATTAAACAAATATAAATTCAATATTTGTTGGACACTTATCGAACATTTATCTTCAAATAAATTTTGCATGTATAATACACATTAAATTACTTTTATTTATATTAGTGCATAAAATTATTGATTTTTAATTTCTTTGAAATATACCGTGAATAAAATTTTAATATATATATATATATATACAACGAGAGAATTTGTATACTAAATTAGTCCTTTTTACTTATGATCTTCCTATATATTATATTATATTATATATATATATATATATATATATATATATATAACGAGAGAATTTGTATACTAAATTAGTCCTTTTTACTTATGATCTTCCTAGGCACTTAGCGATAACCGCGCTTGACAGTACCTTAATATGCATAATTAAGAGTTGAGTTTGATAAATTTGATGAAAAAAAAAGAGATGTATATATATATATAGATACCTATGTGTTTATTTATGGTGGCTTATGTTATTTTTTGTGGCCTATGTAAAACCCCCTATATTTATAGAGAGAGGACTTAGTGTAAGGAGAGAGAGCCGTCTAATTCTTGATGAAATCCTTAAGAACATCTTCAAAGAAACAGAGAATGGGCGGTCTTAAGAAAGGCCAATAGTGGTACTGCACCTTTGCAATATATGACCAAGGAATACCATCGTCATTTATAACTTCTATCACAATGATAAAAGTACTGTGAGTACTTGCTTTGATACCATTATACAGACAGTTCACCACGCGCTTGTAAATGAAACGATGTTCATTAATCTTGTTATTCTCTCCCACTGCAAACCTTCCAGCTTGTTGCACTCTTTCTTCATTGACATCTTTAATTGGAATTAGATGGGAAGGCAACACTTCTACACAACTCATTTTGGAACACATTTGACAGATAGTTTCAGCAAACTTACTTTGCTCATGAATACTTTGGAGTTCGATATTTATAGTTGTGGTTGAACGCTACTCAAATTGATATAGTCGAATCTCACTTGATCATTCCTCTATTAGGAGATAACTTCGAATCAAAATCTTTAGTTAGGATAATGGTTGCATTGTTTTAGTCAAACCACCGAAACTAGTGTATTACGAGTTGTACAAACATTTTATACGTATATTTTAAGGTTTTAATAATAAATTACACCTTAATATAAGATTAATTAAATTTGTGGGTAAAAATTTGGATTAAGCTCGGTTGAATAAGTAATTGAAAAATATATAAAATTTACTTTTTATACATTTACAAGAACAAAATAATGAGTTATTTGTACCATATTTTAATTTTAATTTTCTCTTATTTTTCAAAGATAAAAAAAGTATTATTCTTTTAAAAATAAAAAAAGTATTATTCTTTTCTAATATGGTATGGTATTGATTATTCTCTACCTAAGTAATTTTAAGCTTCAACTGAATGTCAATTTTTATTCTCTAATTTAACTTTAATTACAGTGCGATGATATTTATTTATAGAAAATTTATTTATAGAAAATTTATTAATAGAAAGCAAAAGTAAAATAAATAAATAATAATAATAATAAAAAAATAATAATAAAATTAAAAAATTACACATAAGATATAGATGTAGTAACAAATATATATTTTTTTTAAAATTTATCAATTTTATATTAAAAATAAATAAGTTTATATTTTTTTACACTTAAAAATAGTTTAATATACGTTTTACTTTCAAAATTTATTCACAGTCAAGTGTCTGATACGAAAGGTTGAATTATAAACGTACATGGTTTCAAAGATGGGACATGGGAATATTAGAATAAGTTATTTGATATTCTCATGTTTTCTTTATATCAGTCAAAGAGTATTTGATACACTTCTCCTCCTTCTTCCTTTCTTCATTTTCAATTAACAAAAATAAGTTAAAGGTGAGAACAAATAAACGAGGAAGGAGAAAAAATAAATAAATAAAGTGTGTTTTTGTGGTATTTATATGCCTTAGGTTGTTTTAAAAAATGGCATGACATCTCGTCTGTGTGATGTCATATTTGTGTCTCATATCCGTTATAATGTTCTTGGAGCTCTTACATATTGCGTTTTCGTAAATGGATATCCCAACTTAAAAGAGAAGTTTAATTCATGTTTAAAAAAATAAAGAATAAAAATCGTAATATTGTTATAATATTAATTGATAATCTTAATTATTATATGGTCTCTTGGTTAAGTTTTTAACCTTTTCTGATATCATAGTATTTTTATTACTATTTTGGTCCCTCACTCATTTCTAGAAACAAATTTGGAAATAAATATTGTTTTAGACTTTTCCAAACCATAAATAAATGTAATTTTTTAAAAAATAATTTAGAAGAAAAATACTTGAAAAATATCTATGGGATATTTAATTAATTTTTAAAACTTACATTTACCTGAAATCTGTATATTTTAAATTAAAAGTTTTAGAGAATTTGAAACTAGGGTTCCTATACAAAGAAATAATATTTCATGGATTAAGAAGGTTGACATAATAGATATATATTTGACGATATCGAGTTCTACATAGAAAATACTATATTTCGTGATATGAATAAATGTCAAACTCTAATTCAAAATGGAGAGTATGCCATGTAACGACCCTAGATTTCTACTTAACCTAATGTTGCAACTTGTATACCTATAATGGACATTTTATGTAGAAATATTTCATTAAAAATTTTATAATAAAAACATGACCTTGGTCTTACCCGTCTTCTTTTAAGACCTTTAAATAAAATGATATTGAAAATAACATAAAATAAAAATGTCCTATACTAACCTATATGCTACTAAATAAAAATACAAACTAACCTGTACTAACCTATAATCTACTAAACTAGAATTGCAAAACTGTTCTAAGCATGTGCCATAGCCTCCTAGATTGCAATGCCACTTTCAGCCATCTAGGTTAGTTTTACCTTTACTTGAAAAATAAGAGTAGCACATAGTTTTAGTATTTTAAGAAATACTCAGCAAGCGACCCCCCGTACGAGCACATGCAATCATAAGTGGGACCTATCATATAAGTTTATTTTCGTACGGCGGCTATCCTAAGCAAGCAATTGGATGTGTATTTACTTTTCTACACACGGGCCATAGGTGTCAGTATGGACCCACCAGTCAGTTTGCACACCTCTTATGCCTCTTTCTCATCGAACGAGTATTCTTTGGTAACGTTGATGTCGGACACCCATTAAGAATAGCGATCGTCGTAGCATTATGATGTGTTCAATTGTATGTGTTATGATATGTGAATGATATGATAACTCTTACATTATGATGTGTTCCAGATATGTGTGAGATTGGATATGAGAAGGATATGAGAAGGATATGAAACGTAATGTAATGTTATGAGAAACGTAAGTAACAAGTAAATTATCGATTCCACAGAGAATTCTTTTTTATTACTTTTGTTGCTGGAAATTAAGTGAGTTTTTGGGTAACATTCAAATGGTGTTGGTAATTTTAAACTAATTAAACGAAATGAACGCGGAGTGCCACTATTCTCGGAAAACAAAACACGAGAGAAAATCAACAATATTGAGGAAAGTTCGGCTAAGAGAGATTAAATAAATAAGTTAAGTTTTGTGGTAGATTTTACTTCTTTTTAATAGATTCTTGAGCCCAATTCCGAGGGTCATGCATTGTGATTATTTCCATAATAGTTTTTAATTTCTATTAACAAGTCGGTAGGAGAAGAATTATTCCTAAACTTTCTATTAGCTTCAGGCATCTTTGCAATAGAACTAGAGTATTAAAGAGGATTTCATTGCTCCCTCCGTTCTTTCAAATAAGAGAATAACTATATAGGTAAAATAGCTAATTAAAATGTAAATCATTAACAAGAACTCTTTAATAAACTAAAATCATACCGTTAACATACTTAATCTATATAAAACTCTCTCGCCTCTCCTATAAAGTATAGCTCTCTATACAAACTGAATTAAACAGAGGAACCCACCACTCAATCATATAAAATTAATAATAATAAGAAAAAAAGGGTAAGGAAACAGAGAGTTATCCAGCTTTGTTGGTGTCCTTCCATGGATGTTCCCTTCCTTTGAGCTCTCACATCCACCTCTTTGCCCTAATCGATTCTTTTTGGTCATCTTTTCCTTCTCCTGTCATGGCTGCTGGATTAGGGTTCTTCTTCTTCTTCTTCTCTAATTTCACAGTAGTCCATAGTAGCACGCTGTTGCTGTCTAATCCGAAATTTTGCTTCCTAAAGTGTGGCTCCCCTCTTTTTAGGTATTCCTTTTCCTTTTATATTGAGAATGGCTTCTCATTTATGGCTGAAAAGGAATAAATTGTCCACCTAAGATATTCCTATCAATGACCCACTTGGACTACTGATGTGGATTAAAATTTCCATGTCACCCCGAAAGTTTAGTTTCTGACTTGCTTCAACATTCGAGTTTGCAATTTATTTCCAGATTTGCTACTACATCATGGTTCAACATAAATTTTCTGAAATTTTAACAAATAACTCAATTAAACAATTAAACTCGATTTATGCAAATTGATATTCTTTTCATGTTGAACCATGATTTACTATTTCATGCTTGCTAATTAGAATAAATTAAGTAATTAATGAGAAAATGGTGAGTAACATTGCATAATTAACTACAAAAAAGACTTATATAACTCTACTTTTGGATAGTTATCAGCTAGGATATGCATATGAACACGATATGACTATGAAATATTTACAATGTGATATGATTATGATACGACATGTGAATAACGGTCATATATATGTTGTGATATGATATGAAAATGATAAGATATATGCAATGATACGAGATAGGTGATAAATTGACATGTACACATCTCAGTTGCCTATTAAGATAGTCACCGTAGGAAAATAGACTCTTATGGTATCTCATTCATGAGATTGTAGGTGTTTGCATTTAACCTCAATAGTGGAGTCACTTACACAGTATTTATTTAAATACTCAAGCCACGTGCTACTTTTATTTTAGAAAAAGGCAAGACGTCCCTGTATAGCTGACAATGACATCATAACTCGAGACCATGACACATGCATAGGGTAGTCGTATTTATTTTCTTAGACTTAGGCTAGAATAAAATATTTTTAATTTAAACATTTACTTATTTTTATTTAATATTTTGTTGTGTCATTTTAAAGATGTTTTTGAACACTTAAGTCCATGACAAGATTTAAGATAAAGTTCATCTTTTATGAAGAAATTTAAAAGCTATTTTCGCATAGAAAAGATTATAGAAAAGATTAAGTTATGATGATGGTAGTTGACTAGAAATCTAGGTAGTTACAAACTTTTTATCTTAATTTAAATTTTAGTTGTTTCTTATCTTAAAACAATAAAAGAAAAGTAGCTATTCTCTCCTCAATATTGTATTGGTTCCCTTTTAAAGATAAGGGTCTAAAGACTAAAGTATAATGGGATAATCATTCAATTTCTAAATTTAAATTTGTTGATATTATTTTTATTTATTCCTAATTTATTTCTTTACTCTTTCTTATTGAATGACCTATCTTAAGATATTGATCATGATTCAAAATACAAATTTAACACTTGATGGCCCCGACATTCTCCTTCAACATGGTCACGTTACTTATTGTAACGGTTATAATAATTATAAAACTCTCAGTAGCCGAAGACACCGAGATTTCAAGCAAGGCACCGAAAATCCAAGGCAAGCAACTAACCCTCATCCATGACCCCTTGGCAAAACACTTAATGCAATCGTCCACCCTCTAGAATGTGCGAGCAAGAAAGAAAAGTTTTACAGATAGAGAGAAGTAAGGAGAAGGCAAACAGTTTGGTTTCCTTGATGCCAACGAACCTAGATTTATTTTTCTTATGACAATGGAGAACCTACTCATGCCACAGAATGGATAACCAACAATTCTCAGCATTCAAGTAGTAAGTATATCGTATATTGAGGTTGCTTTACAATCTAAGAATGCTACTGGCGAGGATGGGTTTAAGAAAAGTCGTAATGTCAGGAAATCACATTTTTGCACGTGTATAAAAGTATTATGACATCGTGGGTGAAGAAAATGTGACCAAATGTGCTAAATAGCACAAATCAAGAGAGAATAGCTGTGAGAAAAGGATCGTCGAAACTCTCGAAAAGAAGACGGGACCCATGGATTCAATTGGATATCCATCTGACATCCCAAAGCCTATAGGAATAGTATATTTCGCCCAATAGTAGTTCAACCCGCGGCTTGACTACTATGGATAGGAGACACTGATGAAAGAATATGGTTAGGATATGGGTAGAAAGGGATAGGTTTGTGATAGATTGATAGAACAATAGCGTTAGGATACGTTCCTGTGATGATATGACTACGGTACATTCACGTAACGATATGACTGTGATAGTTATAAGTAATGACCCGCTTTTCGAGGAACTCGAGCAATAAGTCGTTACCTTTCTTACTAGGAAATAATGAAAAGTGCGTAAAATTTAAAACTTTCGACCATGCATACACATAAGGAAATTCAGTTCATCTACATCAACGTCTTACAACTCTCTACAATACCGACAGTCCCCACTACGTACACACAAAGGGATACAACACAGGAAATTCATAAAACCTAACTATACCAAAGAAACAAAAAGGGTTCGGTAAGAAAACATATCAATGAGACACATGAACACCAACCCAAAACTCCATACCCCCCAACTCGTGTGCGCCTCCGCCCCAATCGCTCCATCAGGTCTCGTCTGAAAGAAAGACAAAGTAGCAAGGATGAGTATATACTATATACTCAGTAAGCAGCCTGCTGATGGTTCATATTGGGTTTTTAAGTCTTATTGATCTTGCTTATGTGTTTGTTATTTTATTTTCTGTGGGGGTTTAATCCCCCGTGTGGGTACCCCTGGGCTACCCCCCTAGGTTCTTCTCGTTTTAGTTTTCTCTTGGTTCATGGTCCTATCTAGACCTCCAGCCCTCGGAATTCTCTTAAGTTCTCTAGGTCACTAGGCTAATTGTCTCTACTAGTCTCTCTTCTTCATCATCAAATCTCAAGGACCTCGAGGAGCGACCTTGATACACAAGGTTCATGCATTTTAGGAATCGACCAACTCTCAAGGGTACCACTGTGGACCCCTGTCACTCGTGACAGGTTCACTAATAGGAAATTAACTGGCAAACTTCCTATAAGTCCCCACCTGGTACCATCAACAATAAAATGACCAGTTCAAGTAGTGGCTCAATCCGAGGAGGACGAGCCGACCCTTTTTTCTTGCTGGAGCAAGCTCAGGAACAAGGAGAAGGCCCATGTGGCTCAATCCGAGGAGAACGAGCCGGCCCTTTTCATGGTGACTGCATCAGTCCTACCTCACGTCCCTAATTTCGAGGAAGAGCTCTCCAAATCGACGACGGCATAACTGCTCCAGTGAGCGTCGAACTCGAGGAAGAGCTCCAATTGTGCATAACAAAGGGCACCAGCTGGGGAGCCAATTCAACTGAAGGAGGGGCGAGTGTTCGCTCAAATCAGTGGACGAGGCGAGCAGCAAAATCACCGGCGATGGGGGTCCTCGACACGGGGGCAACAAACCATATGACCGGGGCCAAGTCTTTGTTCTCTGAGTTTGACTCGGGGATTTGTGGGACGCGTCGTCGAGATTAAAGGGCACAACACCATCAAGTTAGTCGGCAAGGGAGGCAAGCATTACAAGCTGACCGGCGTCGAACCCGAGGAAGAGCTCCAATTGTGCCATAACAAAGGGCACTGGCTGCGGAGTCAATTTAACTGAAGGAGGAGTGAGTGTTCGCTCAAATCGGTGAAAGAGGCGAGCAGCAAAAGCACCGGCGATGGGTCCTCGACACGGGGGCAATAAACCATATGATCGGGCCCAAGTTTGTGTTCTTCGAGCTTGACTCGGGGATTCGCGGGACGATAAAATTTAGCGACGGCTCTGTCGTCGAGATTAAAGGGCACGACACCATCAAGTTCGTCGGCAAGGGAGGCAAGCATCACAAGCTGACCGGCGTCTACTTCATCCCGAGGCTCAAGGCTAATATTGTGAGCCTGGGTCAACTCGATAAGGCCGGCTGCCACATTTCCATCAAGCGTGGGCTACTTAGGATCCGCGATGATCGACGATGGTTGCTCACACAAGTTCAGTGCACGACAAACCGCCTTTATANGAGACACTGATGAAAGAATATGGTTAGGATATGGGTAGAAAGGGATAGGTTTGTGATAGATTGATAGAACAATAGCGTTAGGATACGTTCCTGTGATGATATGACTACGGTACATTCACGTAACGATATGACTGTGATAGTTATAAGTAATGACCCGCTTTTCGAGGAACTCGAGCAATAAGTCGTTACCTTTCTTACTAGGAAATAATGAAAAGTGCGTAAAATTTAAAACTTTCGACCATGCATACACATAAGGAAATTCAGTTCATCTACATCAACGTCTTACAACTCTCTACAATACCGACAGTCCCCACTACGTACACACAAAGGGATACAACACAGGAAATTCATAAAACCTAACTATACCAAAGAAACAAAAAGGGTTCGGTAAGAAAACATATCAATGAGACACATGAACACCAACCCAAAACTCCATACCCCCCAACTCGTGTGCGCCTCCGCCCCAATCGCTCCATCAGGTCTCGTCTGAAAGAAAGACAAAGTAGCAAGGATGAGTATATACTATATACTCAGTAAGCAGCCTGCTGATGGTTCATATTGGGTTTTTAAGTCTTATTGATCTTGCTTATGTGTTTGTTATTTTATTTTCTGTGGGGGTTTAATCCCCCGTGTGGGTACCCCTGGGCTACCCCCCTAGGTTCTTCTCGTTTTAGTTTTCTCTTGGTTCATGGTCCTATCTAGACCTCCAGCCCTCGGAATTCTCTTAAGTTCTCTAGGTCACTAGGCTAATTGTCTCTACTAGTCTCTCTTCTTCATCATCAAATCTCAAGGACCTCGAGGAGCGACCTTGATACACAAGGTTCATGCATTTTAGGAATCGACCAACTCTCAAGGGTACCACTGTGGACCCCTGTCACTCGTGACAGGTTCACTAATAGGAAATTAACTGGCAAACTTCCTATAAGTCCCCACCTGGTACCATCAACAATAAAATGACCAGTTCAAGTAGTGGCTCAATCCGAGGAGGACGAGCCGACCCTTTTTTCTTGCTGGAGCAAGCTCAGGAACAAGGAGAAGGCCCATGTGGCTCAATCCGAGGAGAACGAGCCGGCCCTTTTCATGGTGACTGCATCAGTCCTACCTCACGTCCCTAATTTCGAGGAAGAGCTCTCCAAATCGACGACGGCATAACTGCTCCAGTGAGCGTCGAACTCGAGGAAGAGCTCCAATTGTGCATAACAAAGGGCACCAGCTGGGGAGCCAATTCAACTGAAGGAGGGGCGAGTGTTCGCTCAAATCAGTGGACGAGGCGAGCAGCAAAATCACCGGCGATGGGGGTCCTCGACACGGGGGCAACAAACCATATGACCGGGGCCAAGTCTTTGTTCTCTGAGTTTGACTCGGGGATTTGTGGGACGCGTCGTCGAGATTAAAGGGCACAACACCATCAAGTTAGTCGGCAAGGGAGGCAAGCATTACAAGCTGACCGGCGTCGAACCCGAGGAAGAGCTCCAATTGTGCCATAACAAAGGGCACTGGCTGCGGAGTCAATTTAACTGAAGGAGGAGTGAGTGTTCGCTCAAATCGGTGAAAGAGGCGAGCAGCAAAAGCACCGGCGATGGGTCCTCGACACGGGGGCAATAAACCATATGATCGGGCCCAAGTTTGTGTTCTTCGAGCTTGACTCGGGGATTCGCGGGACGATAAAATTTAGCGACGGCTCTGTCGTCGAGATTAAAGGGCACGACACCATCAAGTTCGTCGGCAAGGGAGGCAAGCATCACAAGCTGACCGGCGTCTACTTCATCCCGAGGCTCAAGGCTAATATTGTGAGCCTGGGTCAACTCGATAAGGCCGGCTGCCACATTTCCATCAAGCGTGGGCTACTTAGGATCCGCGATGATCGACGATGGTTGCTCACACAAGTTCAGTGCACGACAAACCGCCTTTATATCCTAGAGTTGGAGATAGAGCAACCAGTCAACCTCTCAGCCAGGTACCGGAGGATGGAAGACCTATTAGGAAGAGGTGAACCACCTGGACTGGCGGCGTGCCAACTCGAAGAAGAGGTGGCCGAACAAGACGTGGAGTCTGGAGGACATGCCGCTAGGGACACCGAGCCATAGGGCTCAAATCGGAGTTCAAACAAATAAGGTAGATATACCACAGGTTTTAAAAGAAGATTGTTAAGATAAAACCTGAGTTTTTTCTTATTTAGATTCACACGATTTCATTAGTTGATTGAATACCTCCGTTTGACCATTTGACAAACACGTCGAATGGATTACCAAAGTTGGCCACTCTCCAGCCATTTTTAGGATAAGTTATATTTAAATAGGAAATCTGTTCAGAAGATTTCACAACCTGATTTTAAGCACAGTCAAAATTCAGCAATTCTCTCTCTTTGTTATTTTACGCGTTTTATTTTCTTCCAACAACTTCCCGTCAACGATTTCCTCTCACCGAAAAGAAAAGATTTCCCTGGCCGATTATTGAAAAACAACAGCCTTGATGTACTGTAAATGGTGAGTGGTGGGCCTCTGTCAACAACTCTTCCTTCAGTTCATCGTTGTCTGGGACACATAGTCTATCGTTCAATAGGAGACCGTCATCAGAGGTCAACGAAAATCCTCCAGTCCTTATAGATCNGGGGTTTAATCCCCCGTGTGGGTACCCCTGGGCTACCCCCCTAGGTTCTTCTCGTTTTAGTTTTCTCTTGGTTCATGGTCCTATCTAGACCTCCAGCCCTCGGANGAGGTAGGGATCCTCCTTTTGCGCCGCTATGATACGTCCCCTCAAGGTGGGTTGAACGATCAACTGGGCCAATCGCGTCGTCGCCCCTTTGACCATCACGACAATTCCAGCCCTCTCCATGTCGGTTTAGATCTCGGTCTGCCTCGTTAATAGCGCCAATATGTGAGCCGNGTGGACCCCTGTCACTCGTGACAGGTTCACTAATAGGAAATTAACTGGCAAACTTCCTATAAGTCCCCACCTGGTACCATCAACAATAAAATGACCAGTTCAAGTAGTGGCTCAATCCGAGGAGGACGAGCCGACCCTTTTTTCTTGCTGGAGCAAGCTCAGGAACAAGGAGAAGGCCCATGTGGCTCAATCCGAGGAGAACGAGCCGGCCCTTTTCATGGTGACTGCATCAGTCCTACCTCACGTCCCTAATTTCGAGGAAGAGCTCTCCAAATCGACGACGGCATAACTGCTCCAGTGAGCGTCGAACTCGAGGAAGAGCTCCAATTGTGCATAACAAAGGGCACCAGCTGGGGAGCCAATTCAACTGAAGGAGGGGCGAGTGTTCGCTCAAATCAGTGGACGAGGCGAGCAGCAAAATCACCGGCGATGGGGGTCCTCGACACGGGGGCAACAAACCATATGACCGGGGCCAAGTCTTTGTTCTCTGAGTTTGACTCGGGGATTTGTGGGACGCGTCGTCGAGATTAAAGGGCACAACACCATCAAGTTAGTCGGCAAGGGAGGCAAGCATTACAAGCTGACCGGCGTCGAACCCGAGGAAGAGCTCCAATTGTGCCATAACAAAGGGCACTGGCTGCGGAGTCAATTTANATATTCTTTTAATTGTCGGGATGCATAAGCGATCACCCTACCGTTTTGCATCAGTACGCAGCCTAGTCCTCTTCCTGATGCATCACTGTAGATTACGAAGTTTCCAGTACCATCAGGCACCGTAAGCACGGGTGCTGTGACTAGCCTCTCCTTTAACTCCAAGAAACTTCTCTCACAAGTCTGATCCCACATGAAAGGCTGCCCTTTTCGNAGCAGCAAAAGCACCGGCGATGGGTCCTCGACACGGGGGCAATAAACCATATGATCGGGCCCAAGTTTGTGTTCTTCGAGCTTGACTCGGGGATTCGCGGGACGATAAAATTTAGCGACGGCTCTGTCGTCGAGATTAAAGGGCACGACACCATCAANTCTTAGCAAAATCTTGAATGAAACGACGATAATAGCCAACTAGTCCCAAGAAACTGCGTACCTCGGTGGCAGTGGTCGGACGAGGCCATTCTATTACTGCCTCAACTTTAGTTGGATCCACCACTATTCCTTCTCTTGACACCACATGACCTAAGAAGGAAACTTCCTAAAGCCAAAACTCACATTTTGAAAATTTTGCAAACAGTCTGTTCACTCTTAGTGTAGTCAATACTGTCCTCAAGTGACACTCGTGTTCTCTGTCAGATTTGGAATAAATCAGGATATCATCAATGAATACTATAACGAATGTGTCAAGGAAGTCCTTAAATATCCTATTCATCAGGTCCATGAATACAGCGGGGGTGTTTGTTAGTCTAAAGAACATTACTATGAACTCGTAGTGCCCGTAGCGAGTCCTAAAAGCTGTCTTGGGTATATCCTCATCCCTAATTCTCAACTGGTGGAACCCTGAGCGCAGGTCAATCTTTGAGAACACCGTTGCTCCCTGCGGTTGGTCAAATAGATCGTCTATCCGCGGCAATGGGTACTTATTTTTTCACAGTGACTCTATTTAATTCTCTATAGTCTATGCATAGTCGCATAGAACCATCTTTCTTCTTCACAAACAACACTGGGCCCCCCAGGGGGATACACTTGGTCGTATGAAGCCTTGTTTCAACAATTCCTGCAATTGCTCCTTGAGTTCCTTAAGTTCTTTTGGGGCAATCCTATACGGAGTTTTTGAGATCGGCCTAGTCCCAGGCTCTAGTTCGATGCTAAAATCAACTTCCCTCCTAGGTGGTAGTCCTGACAACTCCTCAGGAAAAACATCTAGGAACTCATTCACAATTGGGACCGTGGAGATGTCTCCATTTGTGTATCTGACATCTACCACACTAGTCAATAACCCCCACGCTCCCTGGTTCATTAATCTCTTTGCCTTCATCACAGATATCACCTTAGGTATATTTTGGGACTTTGTGCCCTTAAATCTGAAACTATCCCCGGATGGCGGCTGAAAAAGCACTTCTCCTGAATGGCAATCAATGCAAGCATAGTTCACTGCAAGCAAATTCATTCCCAAGATGACGTCGAAGTCAACCATGTCAATGACTATTAACGTCACCTCAAACTTCCCCTCACTAACTTTCTCCTCCCGCCAACATCATCTTGCCAGCTGGAGTAGACACCGCTAGGCTATACCCTAAAAGCTCTATCCCTATTTGTGCTTGTCTAATGAATGTAGCAGATATAAAAGAATGGGTGCGAAATAGCCAAGTATTGGAAGTGTACCTATCACCACATTTCCTGCATCTGCGGCTTGACAAGCTGTAGTAGCGAGAGCCATGGCTCGAGTCTATACCTGCCCACCTCGATTCCCTTGGTTTGACCTCGAAGGTTGATCGACATTAGCCTTCTTCTTATGGGGACAGTCGGCCATTCGGTGCCCACTCTTCCCACAGTTGAAACAGGCTCTCGAACCTGGCATACACTCACCATCGTGGTCCCTGCCACAACGCCCACATTTTGATCTCTCAATGGCTAAAGGTGGTTGTCGGTTAAACTGTCCTCGTGGTACTTGCTGTTGGTCAAATTGCCTCCGTATAGCTTGCTGATGAGGCCTGGAAGGGTTTAAGTCAAACCTTCTTTTGGAACCTTGTTGATGGTTAAGCACCTTGGCGTTTTGGCGGTTGGCATTGTCGATGACAGTGGCCACCCTAATCGCTATAGTGTAGTCGCTTGTCGTATGGGTCGATACTTGCCCCTAAATGTCCCAGTTTAGGCCATTGACGAATCTCTCGGTCTTAGCCTCCTCTGTAGGAAGGATGTGTGGGGCGAATCGAGACAACGGAGCAAACTCATGCTCATATTCCTCCACGGTCATTTCCCCTTGCTTCAATTGTATACTCTTCTTGCCTTTGAAACCTGACAGTCCTGGGATAATATTTTTGAAAGAATGTCTCACGAAACTGTTCCCATGTTACTGGCTCGCCCACATTCTCAGAAGAACGAAGGACAAACTCCCACCAGAAATGAGCTCGGTCCTTTAGCATGTAAGTTGCACAATGGACTTTATGGGTGTCAAGACAGTTCATGTACTTGAAGGCTGACTCGATGGCCTCCAACAAACCCTCAGCCGCCTCAGTGTCTAGGGCTCGCCCCTCAAATTGTGGGGGGTCATACTTCTTAAATTCCCGCAAGTAGCGAGACTCTTCAGACGTGAACTGATCCCTATGTCCTTGCCCTGATCGATTCGTCAATATTGCATCCACAATATTAGTCACCTGGCTTGTCATGGTAGTATGCAATAGGTTTTGCAGCTCCTCAACCGACATTGTCACCAAATTGCGCTGTGGTGGTGACACCGTGTCTTGCGGCAGAACCTAAGTTTCCTCTATTTTAGGCGTCTCTTGGGAGGGAACATCTGTTTCATGTGCCCTCCTTCCTCCCGTGTGACGCCCGGTAACACCACCTCTAGTTCTAGGAGCCATTTCTGTCAATTACAAATCACAGGTTAGATTTACATCCCATCTTTCAATATCCCCATTTAAACGATATTACGTACATTAGTCAATTCAGTTCTCTAAGGTATCTTGATTATTTATGTTATAACTGCTTACCAGACTGTGGCGAGGCTTAGTCGAGCTGGCTATGGAAGGCTTTAGGACTCTTTCTTTAAACAGTCTATAGAACCTAACAACCTAAAGCTTTGATACCAATCTGTAACGACCCGCTTACTCGAGCAATAAGTCGTTACCTTCCTTACTGAGAAATAATGAAAAGTGCGCAAAATTTAAAGCTTTCGAACATGCATACACATAAGGAAATTCAATTCATCTACATCAACGTCTGACAACTCTCCACAATACCGACACTCCACACTACGTACACACAAAGGGACACAACACAGGAAATTCATAAAACCTAACTATACCAACGAAACGAAAAGGGTTCGGTAAGAAAACATATCAATGAGACACATGACACCAGCCCAAAACTCCATACCCCTCAGCTCGTGTGCGCCTCCGCCCCGACAGCTCCATCAGGCCTCGTCCGAAAGAAAGACAATGTAGCAAGGATGAGTATATACTATATACTCAGTAAGCAGCCTGCTAATGGTTCATATTGGGTATTTAAGTCTTTTTTATCTTGCTTATGTGTTTGTTATTTTATTTTCTGTGGGGGTTTAATCCCCCGTGTGGGTACCCCTGGGCTACCCCCCCTAGGTTCTTCTCATTCTAGTTTTCTCTTGGTTCATGGTCCTATCTGGACCTCCAGCCCTCGAAATTCTCTTAAGTTCTCTAGGTCACTAGGCTAATTGTCTCTACTAGTCTCTCTTCTTCATCATCAAATCTCAAGGACCTCGAGGAGCGACCTCGATACTCAAGGTTCATGCATTTTAGGAATCGACTAACTCTCAAGGGTACCACTGTGGACCCCTGGCACTCGTGACAGGTTCACTAATAGGAAATTAACTAGCAAACTTCCTATAAGTCCCCACCAGGTACCATCAACAATAAAATGGCCAATTCTATAGCTACGCGGACCCCTGACAGTCGAGTCAAGTTCAAGATTAGAGATTAGTTGGTGAACCCCTAATCGTCCTTGGATAACTGCTAACTCATATGCATGAACAATAAATCTCGACCAACTCTAATGTACCAATGTGGACCCCTGTCCCTCGTGACAGGTTCACTAATAGAAAATTAACTGGCAAACTTCCCAAAAGTCCCCACAAGGTACCCTCAAGAATAAAAATGGTCAGTTCTATAGTTACACGGACCCCTGACGGTTGAGTCACGTTTACGATTAGAGGTTAGTTGGCGAACCCCTAATCGTCCCCGGATAGGTATGAGCAATATCACCTCGACCAACTCTAATGTACTACTGTGGACCCCCTGTCACTTGTTGACTCTAGCAATCCGGAGGAAAATGTCGACGAAAAATTGGCCGAAGGTTTCTTCGAAAGAAAGAATAGCGGAAGTAAAAGGAGAGAGGGAGAGAGATTCGCTGAGATTTGCTAAAGACTCGATGTTTTATTTCTCTTCAGTTGAATCGTTTAAATAACAAATCTAATTTACAAAAATAGAAAAACTAATTACAAAAATAGAAAAGTGGCCAAGACTTCGCCCAAGTTGGCCAAAAAAATGGCAACTAGAATTACGCTCTTCCATTGGCGTAAATTCAGAAGTTTTGAGATAAAAACAACCTAACTAAATAAGGAACATAGCTTTTCTTTAACAATCTCCTCCTAAAAGCTGTGCTATATCTATCTTATTATTTGAACTCCGATTTTTTAGCGTAGTTCTTCAAATTTTACACGCGCCAGGGACTTGATGAAAATGTCTCCAAGTTGTTCCTCTGTTCGGATGAAATCAATCTTGATGAGCCCTCGATCTGCACATTCTCGAATGTAGTGGAATCTGATTTCTATGTGCTTGCTCCGGTTGTGCAAAACTGGATTTTTGATCAGGGAGATCGTAGCTTTGTTGTCTACGTATAGCATTGGTGGATCGCTTTCTCTCCCGATGAGTTCTTCCATTAGTCGCGCAAGTCAGACCCCTTGTGTTGCTGCCATCGAAGCGGCGATGTATTCTGCTTGAAGCGGCGATGGATCACTTTCTCTTACGATCATCAACATCACCGGCCATGTCACTATCACTGTAGCCGACCAGCTTGAGTTTCTCCTTTCCTCTCCTTGCGCAATATCTTACAGCCCAGCCTCTAGTTCTAGCTACATAGCGCAGGATGCCCTTGACAGCCACTAGATGCTCCTCCCTAGGTGCTTCCATAAACCTGCTTACATATCCAACAGAATAAGCAAGATTAGGACGACAGTTTACCAGATAGCGCAGACTCCCGACAATGCTGCGGTAATTGGTGGAGTCGACTGTCGTCATAGTGCCGGCCTTCCTTAGTTCGAGTCGGGCCTCCATCGGCGTCCTTGTAGGATTATTGTCCACAAGCCCAGTTGTGTCCAGCAGTTTCTTCGCGTATGCACTTTGGCAGATGGAGATGCCAGTAGAATTCTGTTGCACTTCAATGCCGAGGTAGTAGCTGAGAACACCGAGATCGCTCATCTCATAGTTCTTTGACATCTCCTTCTTGAACCTCCCGAGGACTTCCACGTCGCTTCCAGTGATTATGAGATCGTCGACGTACACTCCCACGATCAGTCGCTGCTTGCCATGGTCGTGCGTGTACATGCCATGCTTAGAGGCACAGCGTTTGAATTTCAGTGACAGTAGGATACTGTCGAGCTTCGCGTTCCAGGCTCGTGGGGCTTGTCGAAGCCGGTAGAGTGCCTTGGGTAGGTGTAGTACCTTATCGGGGTTGTCGTTGTCCAGGAAGCTAGGTGGTTGTCGGACATAGACGGTCTTCTTCAGCTCTCCGTTAAGGAAAGCAGACTTTACGTCCATATGGTGAACCTCCCAAGAGTAATGTGCCGCAATTGCCAGCAAGAGACGAACGGATTCTAACCTTGCCACTGGCGCAAATACCTTTTCGAAGTCCACTCCTTGCTTTTGGACGTAGCCCTTCGCCACCAGACGGGCCTTGTTCTTCACAACTTCTTCTTTTTCGTTGCGCTTCAGTTTGAAGACCCATCTGAGCCCTATGGCTCGGTGTCCCAGCGACATATCCTCCAAGACTCCACGTCTGGTTCTCGATGATAGATGTCATCTCCTCTTGCATTGCCTTCAGCCAGCACAGGTTCTTTTCTGCTTCGACGAAGGTGTTTGGTTCATCTGCACTGATGGCATGTAGTTCGGCCACTTCTTCGAGCTCGCGTGCTGCTAGTCCAGGTGGTTCACCTCCTCCCACTAGGTCGTCCATCCTCCGGTACCTAGCCTCCAGATCAGCATCGTGATCGGCATCCAGCGTCGAATCTGAAGTCCGTGGTGTTGCGAATTCCACTTGTTCAGGGGGTGCACCTGCTGGCGGCGGTGACGGCTCCTGATGCTGGGCTTTTCCTTCTTCCGGCTCGGTGACGAGGTACTCCACCGTGAATTGATTTGAATTACGGTCTGCCTCGATCTCGTCATTCCACTGCCAGAAGGTGCTTTCATCGAAGATGACGTCGCAAGACACGTGAGCTCGCCCCCTTACAAGATCATAGNCTTCCGGCTCGGTGACGAGGTACTCCACCGTGAATTGATTTGAATTACGGTCTGCCTCGATCTCGTCATTCCACTGCCAGAAGGTGCTTTCATCGAAGATGACGTCGCAAGACACGTGAGCTCGCCCCCTTACAAGATCATAGAGTATGTACGCCTTGCTCCCGGGTTCATAGCCGATGAAGACGACCTTCAGCCCCCTGGGATCGAGCTTGGCGAGGTGGGGACGTGTTACCTTCATGTATACGATGCAGCCGAACACGTGAAAATGATGTACCGCTGGATTTTTGTTGTACCAGGCCTCATATGGTGTCTTCCCGTCGAGGCTTTGGGTTGGTGACCGATTGAGGAGATAGACGGCCGTCATTACTGCCTCTCCCCAGAATCTCCCAGGCATCCCGACCGTCACCAGCAATGACCTCACTGTCCCGACGATGGTCTGATTTTAGCGCTCCACCACTCCGTTCTATTGGGGGGAGTAGGGCGCCGTTAGGTGCCGTTGTATGCCGATCTCGTCGCAGTACTTACCAAAACTTGTCGAGGTGAATTATCTGTCTCGGTCTGTGTGCAGCACTCGCATCTTTTTCACATTCGGCCTCCGCTCGCGCTTTAATTCGCTTCACCGCCTCTGCCACCTCACTTTTCGCTTGTAGCAGGGTCAGCCACATGAAGCGGCTTTTGTCATCGACTAACAGGAGTGGATTGATATGCAAACCACGTATCAAAACTAAAACCATCATGGCAGCGCTATGTANTGCAGGGCATAACGATCGTTGTCCTGCCATTTGGATGTACGCGTCCGTACCCTCGTGATGGGATAGGGGTATCCCCCAAATGCATGATCACACAATATGCATGAGGTCCCACTATTTCTCTGATTTACCTTGGTCCATTGTTAGAAGTCTTGAAATGTTATATATCTATAATTATATTTTTATTAAAAATCTCATTTTTCATGGTTCCTGTGGTATAAGAAGTAGATACAACTAAGTTATTCTGAGTTTTACTGTTCTCTGTATTTACCCTATGTATTTCTCTTTCCCTCCATATTTAGTTTGTGTTATTTAATTCCCTAATCTCTTTTTTTTTTATCTGTTCCTTTTAATTCTGTTCTCATGGATTCCAAATTTATAGTGGATCTCTATTTCCAAATCTTTCCTTATCTCAGTGTTTCCTATTTCCTTATCTCATTTTCCTATTCAGAAGTTTTCTTGCCATTTTATCTTTAATCTATTTATTTGGCTATTGATAAAAATTTAATCTAATATTACTAATATGACATGATTGACTAGAATTGTTTAAATGATTTGACATTTAATTTCTAACTAAAAGATGAATCATGGTAATAATTCAACAAAGATCTAACTATAATTGGTTGTGATTTCTTACAAAAAAAAATAGGATAAAAGAAAATGAAGATTTAATACATACCTTATGGATCAGATCTATCTTCACGTAAATCTTCAGCGAATCTCAACTGGGTAAAGGTCATTCTCTTTTTTTTTTCTTCAAGCAAATCTGACAATTATTGTTTTTCTTTTTCTATTTGCAGCTATTACTTTCTGGCGTCATGATTGGTTGAGGAGAGATAATTGTGGGAAGGGATGAGAGGTCAGTGGAGAGGGGTGGGGAAATGTTATTTTTATTTATTTATTTATTTATTTATTATTATTTTAACTACCTTATTATAATTATTTTTATTTGTTTATTTATATTTGGCTATTACATTATATCCTTCTAAAAGAAACTTTCGTCGACGAAACTTTCGTCGTCGAAAGTGTTTTAATCTTAGAATAACTTGGGTTCTTATTCTAAGAGTTCTTTGTTAAGTCTTCAAGTACCACTAAGTAGAAATTTTTAACAAGTATACCCTAATCCATATGAGTCATAAACATTTATTCGCATGCATCAAACTTATCACTTGGTATTCGTAAAAACTTTGATTTCATATAAAGTGTCTTGCTGGATAGTTACATATTTTAAATCATGATTCATACTCTAAAATTGTTTTAATTCCCTAAAATCTTTCATACTTACCCTTAGTATCATAAATAAGTCTCATATAATTTTCATATAGTATTTTGAGTCTTCTAGGATTTTGAAAATGTCATAGAATTTTCATAAGGGTCTTTTGGTCATTTATCACCCCAAATCTTGGTTTAATTCTTCAACATATTCCTATGGTCTTGTAACTTTGTGCAACCCTTTACACCATGACATACGGCTCCTCATCAAATTTTATATCACTTGGAGGTCACTTTGGTCATAAGCTAGTGCTACATAATTACAGGGATATTTTAGTCATTTTACACCTACACTTGGTTTAGCCCGTAATCATAACCTAATAGTCACCAAATTTCGTACATAACCTTATCATGCCATATTGAGCCTTCTTCTAAAATTTCATGGACAACATAATTTATCTAAAGTTTGTGGCTCAGGCATTNAAAATTGTTTGTTTTCTATATTTTTAATAATTAAAAAGAAAGTGAAANGCCATATTGAGCCTTCTTCTAAAATTTCATGGACAACATAATTTATCTAAAGTTTGTGGCTCAGGCATTTCATTGAAATAAATGTTCATGTGTACAATAAGGTTGGAAAACTTACCTAGTTCCTCACTTTTTTTTTTCTCTCTTCTCTATGCTTTCATCTACTGAATCAATAGTTTTACTAGTTTTTATTTACATTGTTCTCCAAATCAGATTTTCTACACTTAGCTAAAGGTTCACTAATTGACCTGTTTGTCCATACATCCTCAAAATCTCATTTTAAAATATGGATCTTGGCCTGCACAAGAAAATTGTTGATNTTACATAAGGATTCAGAAAATACCGGATCTCCACCTACACAAGAAAATTGTTGATAAAACTCCAAAATGACACTTTCTTTTGATCTAAATTTTTCCTCTCCTTATAATTAAAGAAAGACAACGAAAAGTNGTAAATCACATGGATCTAGAAACGACTTCCTGTATTTGATTTGTGGTCGAGCTAGAGTTTGAGGATTTGGTAACTTTCATAGGGAACATTGTCAAATAGGCTGTTCTCTTGGTATACCTTATCTAGTACCGCCCAAAACTAATGCTCCTATAACCATAATGGAAAAACAATACAACCCTTTCAACGCCGGTGTAATATCAAGAATGGGCTTAGCAAAATTCTCTTATAAAAATTGGTATGGTATAAGCATGGTGGATATCCTCAGATGCCATAAAACTTGGGATACTTGAAAATCAAACTTAAAATGATAGTCTTGAAACTTTAGCTATGGTAATACCTTTTAACCAGGTTGGAAAAATTGTTCGGTAATTTTCTACAACAATTTGTTTATGTTGAGCTTCCTGAGTGCATTCGTGTACCCTAAGGAGGATTACCACAAAACTTCTAGTTGATTTAGAGACAATGTCCCACTCTAATCCTCGTGTATCCCCCACCCAAGTTCATTTTAAATCATGGTTTCTTAAATTTAAGGTACCTTTGAGAATCTCATACCGTATTCCCTCTCCATACACCTCTAAAATTTTGACCATGATCGTAATGTCTCGTCCAAACTGTGGCTCGATACTTTTAAATCACCTCACCACTTCTCTAATTGGTTGTATTATTAAGGCACGAAAGTTTTCTATATCTCAGTACTTCCAAAACTCAGCTTCCATTAAAGGCACTTATGTCATTCACCAATCAATTTAAGTATACATGTTTTAAACTTTTATGGTCTTAACTCAATTTTTTTTTTAATTTTTTTCTGATAACTTTTAATTTCATCTTTACATACTTCAAAGTTATAAAATTTTCTTTCAGGCACTACCACTTTTAGTATCTATAGTGTACTATAAGATATTGACATCTATCAAGCTTTTCTTAGGTCATTTTATTTCATCTGACACTGCTTACTCTTCAATATACATTGGTACATTCATTCCCATCTCTATGATCATAAGACTGTGTAGTTTATCTATGTTCGAGATGTCTAACTAAAAAATATGACATTTCTTAGAAAAATCATCTTCACCCATACACTAACATTTAGTAGCTTACTAAAACTATAGCTACTGATTCACACTAACAACCTCAGCAAGGGAGATGTCGGCACATGACGGCGACGTGGAGGAGTGAGTGAGCCTGCCCGGACACTGCTTACTCTTCAATATACATTGGTACATTCATTCCCATCTCTATGATCATAAGACTGTGTAGTTTATCTATGTTCGAGATGTCTAACTAAAAAATATGACATTTCTTAGAAAAATCATCTTCACCCATACACTAACATTTAGTAGCTTACTAAAACTATAGCTACTGATTCACACTAACAACCTCAGCAAGGGAGATGTCGGCACATGACGGCGACGTGGAGGAGTGAGTGAGCCTGCCCGAGATGGACCCCACGATGTGTGTGTTTTCATGCTTTGCATTTTCTTCGACTCAAACCTAAGACCTGTGTGTTGTTAAGTCGATGCTCTAACCACTTGAGCTATTCAACTTAATTGTTGATGAGATTGGCTCTTCTGTAGTCGTATACTACCGATCGCTTCAACGAGGCTCTGATACCACTTGTTGACTCTGGCAATCCGGAGGAAAATGTCGACGAAAAATTGGCCGAAGGTTTCTTCGAAAGAAAGAATAGCAGAAGTAAAAGGAGAGAGGGAGAGAGATTATGTGATTTGCTGAAGACTCGATGTTTTATTTCTCTTGAGTTAATCGTTTAAATAACAAATCTAATTTACAAAAATAGAAAAACTAATTACAAAAATAGAAAAGTGTCAAACACTTAGCCAAGTTGGCAAAACAAAAATGGCAACTAGAATTACGCAGATTGACGTAAATTCAGAAGTTTTGAGATAAAAACAACCTAACTAAATAAGGAACATAGCTTTTATTTAACATCACTCGTGACAGGTTCACTAATAGGAAATTAACTGCAAACTTCCTATAAGTCCTTATAAGGTACCATCAACAATAAAATGTCCAGTTCTATAGTTACGCGGACCCCTAACAATCGAGTCAGGTTTACGATTAGAGGTTAGTTAGCGAACCCCTAAACGTCCCCGGGTAACCGCTAATACTGTAACATATGTGACGGAGGCATAACATAATGATCTAATCATGGAAAACTAGTCATGAACCTAAGTTCATTCAGCAAACATACATAACCACAATCAACATGTGTCATCTCATCTCATTCTATGCTTGAACTTCTAAAACATACTTCTTATATCATACTTTCATGCATACTATAAGCGTAGCTAGATCCAAGGTTCCGAGGTGCCACTTACCTGGGCAGCGTGATATTCTTTTTTCTTTTTTGTTCGATAGGAGTTCCAAAGTTTGTCAAACTCCTCGAATAATATCTACGTTAGAAAAAAAAAAACAGGAATACGGGTGAAAACGGTGCCAAAATCGGAGTTAAAAGGGATGAATTATTCGAAGAGAGCTTGACCCAATCAGACCGCACTGGGCTGGCTGTCGCAGGCTGGGCCTTACTGGGCGCGTGGCCAGGCCGCACGAGCTGGTCGCGCACCCTTGATGGGCCACACGCCCATGCCAGGCTGGTCTACGCGGGGGAAGAAAAGGGCAGCTTCTTCTTCCCCGATTTCCCCCTTCTTTTTTTTTTTTCCTTCTTACCTCTACGACCGCCGACTGTTCTTTCTTTCTTTCTCTTTTCTTTTCTTTTTTTCCTTTTTTTTTTCTTCCGTCTCCGTTCACGACTCTTCCGACAATCACCGTCCCTAAACTTCGTAGATCTAGACGAAACTCCGATCTTCTGTCTCTCTCCGTTCACACACGGTCAAGGCTTCCGGCGTTCTCAGGTGCAAGGCTTCCCGCTGAATGGTGTCCTTCCACCCGACTTGACCCCCCTAAATCCTTGTCTGTCCTTTCTCTTTTTCTTTTTTGTAAAGTGGCCTCGAAAATCAGCAGCTGAGTCCTTTCGCCGCCAAAATGCTGACGCACGGCCGACGTCAGTGTACTATCGCCTCTGCCACACGTCTTCCCTTTTCTTTCCCCCTTTTCATTTATTTATTTATTTTATATACTTACTTGGGGTGCTATAGTATAAGAACGTGAAGGCTATGATAAGTTAGGGAACGATATGACCACGAAGTGTTTACGTTATGACATGTTTATGATACGATATATTGTGATGTGATGTGTTATGTTTAGATTGTTTTGTGTGACTATTGAGGTAATTGTTGTATGAATTGCATGTTATGAAATGACCTGTTAAAAGCATGGAGCGTTATGTTATGTTTTCTAAATTGTATGTATACCGCATGTTATGAATGACATGATATCATGATAAGTGAAATGAAATGTAACCCCATTAGGATTAGGTATGATACGTAGAGTGAAAAATGAGAAATGACATGTTAAGCATGAAAGATGATAGCGGAGTTATATTCATTAATGATAAAAGTTGAAATATTCGGGACCTCATGCATTATGTGTGCTCATGCATTTGGGGGGATACCCCTATTCCATCATGAGGGTACAGACGCGTACATCCAATGGCAGGACAACGATCGTTATGTTTTGCATAGCGCTGCCGTGATGGTTACTAGTTCTAATGGGTGTCTGGCCAAAGGAGCTCCTAGAGTATGCTCACCCAATAAGGAAAGTGGTCCAGCGGTGTGCAAACTGACTGGTGAGCCCATACTCGCACGTATGGGCTGTGTGTAGAGTATATGGTACACATCCAAATTACCCGTTAGGACAGTACTGTAGGAAAATAGATTAAAAGAATAGGTCCTGTCATTGCATTTGCATGTTTTTGCATTTAACCCCCAATAGTGGGGTCACTTACTGAGTATTTCTTTAAATACTCAAGGCATTTTCTACTACATTTTTTTAGGCTAAGGCAAGACATTCCTGTACAGCTGACGACAGCATCACAACTCGAGACCATGACACATGCATAGGATAATGGTATTTATTTTCTTAGGCTTAGGCTAGAATATGATGTTTTTAACTTAAACGCTTATTTATTTTATTTAGTCATTTGTTGTGTCGTTTTAAAGAAACACGTAAGTCCATAGCTGTGTTTTAAGATAAAGGATATGTTATGGAATGTAAATGAAGTCTTCACATTCAATGTTTAGGATATGTATACAGTAGCAACCTTAAATTAAGTAGAAAATTTTGGGTCGTTACATACTAACAAAATTAGATGGACGTTCTAATAGGGAACACCCCAACGATTCTTGGAAACAATTTTGAGGGACGAAATTCAAGAATACTCGAGTTAAGGAGAATGTTTGCTAAGGCCATCCATGTAAGTTGCCTTACTAAGAACTCGATTAGAAGATTGTTTTATGTATGATGACACGTGCCTAGTGTCCCTTGCACGTCTCATTTATGTTTTATGATTTATGATGATATGATGATATTATATGATGATGTGATGATGTTATATGATTATGTGATGATGCTATATGATGAAGTAACGATGTTATATAATGATATGATGATGATGTGATGATGATGATATGATGACAGGATGATGATGATGATGTATGATAACATGATTATATAAGATGCAAGATGATATTCCATATAAGATGCATAGATAAAACGTATTATGAGACACAACCCCGAAAGATGATAATGATGATGAATGTATTAAGGTCAATGCAAGCATGTTACTTAGAGTAATATGTGAATGATGTATAGGGTTGTGTCATGAGAATGATTTAAGACGAAAATTATAGAGACCTCATGCATATTGTGTGTTCATATCCATCGGGTTACTTCCCATTTATGATGATGAGTAGGAACGCGTATACTATGATGATGACGATGATGATCATGATCATGCTTACATGATATTTAAGGGTTTGCTGACCTTTAGACATCCGACTATGGATAAGTGGCCCGACTATGATGGATCTAAGGGGGTGCAAACCGCCTGAGGACTCACGCTCTCACATGTGGGTCGTGTGTAGGGAAGTACAACACATCCAATTTTGTCCGGACTGGAGGCCATCTCTATGACTCATGAAGAAAATGTGTCCCCATAAGTTCATGAAGAAATGATTCCAAAAATTCTGGAATTTTCTTGACAGGTCCTAATTTACATAATAATAGGGTGAGTATCAAAATCGGGACGAAAAATAAGCAAATGGAGACTGAACGGAAAGAAAAATGGTGACTCACGCGCCTACACGCATGTCACATGCGCTCTGGAGGGTTTCTACGCACGTGTGTCCACAACTTTCCGAGCAGTCGCAGGTCAGAGGCATTGGGTCGGGGTTGGTTCACGGGCATAGCGGTTCGCTAGTATCGGGTCGCGTGCAGTTCAGGGTCAGGTTGGCCTAGATCCGTGTGCCTGACGCGTGTCCGCTACTGGGTGAGGATGCGTCTCACCAGTCGGTGACCGCCACGTGTCGATCACCAGTTCTGCTGTGCTCCTCCGTGTGCTGGCCGGCGTGTGGCAGCGTCTCTTCCCTCTCTCTGGTGTGTTTCAATTTTTTTTCGAGATGTTAGCCTCTTTCGCGCTTCAATTTTTTTTCAGATGTTAGCCTCTTTCGCGTTTCAATCTATTTTCTTCCAATTTCTTTATCTTCCAATCTGTAATCCGATTCAATAAATTTTCTTCATGAACCTTGTAGATCTCATATTCTACTCCTTCGAAATAATTTTCTTATATTTTTCTGATACCCACAGATCTTAATATTGGAGTTCGAATTCGGAGAAAAGCATGAGTTCTTACCGAAAATCACGTTTTCTTGACACTCCGGTTCGAATGCAAATCTTGGCCGCCTTCACTCTGAAACTTAACAAGATCACGCTTCGGCGGTAAAAGTCCAAGAATCAACACAAAAACGTCGTTAATGATAAACTTCTCGATCTAGACACTCGCGGACTAATCTGAAGTTCCTAAACGTTTTCGACGAAATAGGAAAGTGCGATTGAGAGATGGGGACTCAAATCTGAAGTTCCTAAACGTATTCGACGAAATAGGAAAGTACGAGGCGGAAATGCGTGCTGAATATTAATGCCAAAGAGGAGTGTCCCAGGGCGTCTAGGAGTCTTACATTGTTTTGTAAATCATNTTTTTTTTTTTTTTTTTTTTTTTTTTTTTTTTTTTTTTTTTTTTTTTTTTTTTTTTTTTTTTTTTTTTTTTTTTTTGTAATTTCGTCTTGTCCATCTTGTTTTACATGATTTCATTGCATAGCCTTGGTCCGGTCTTTGATTTCGAGATTTAAATTTTGAGCTGTGATAGAATGGCTCGGATGCAATCTACCACAAAAATTGGATGAAACTAAGAAATGACAATGATGATGCTCATATTTTTTAGGGTGAAAGTCTCAATTTGAGATCTCAATTTCATTCGTCACAAATCTGATTTTTACATAATAATTTGTGGGTATTTATAATCTCCCCACAACAGAAGTTAATGGTCATGATTTAATCCCGATCTGCTTAAATCTCCACAAAAGACGAAGTTAATTAGGCCATTACAAACTTTATGAAATTAAAAATAAAGTTTTATAACAAGTCATGAAATGATGCTTGCAACTTAATCCGCTACTTCAACCCTGCAAATATTCTCTTCTGAAGCTCTAAAAGGTCATTTCTCAATCGAATTAGCTTGTAACACAGGAAATGTTGATTGAACTGAGTCTATTCAATTTTGTATATGAAGAATGAATGTTTGTTGAATCTTCTTGGCCTTGGATCGTGTAATAGGTCTAGTTGAAACATTTGAAATACCGTTAGGATCATTAATAATCCATGTACCAAGAAAATACATAGGACTATGTGAATAACATGGTAAATAAGTTTCTAGGATCCATACCCATTGTCTCAAATTACGAGTAACCATACCTAGGACTAGTAACCATTGTCTCAAATTATGAGGTGTACTACGAGGCCCTTGTACCAATTTAGGTGGGATGCCTTGCAATATGTATCATAAGTAGGATGTTATGATGGGCCTACCTTTTTTCTCACCTAATCGAGATGTCATGCACCACGATTTACCAACAGGACGATACGATTATGGCGAGACCACTCATGTGTTCATGGGGCGAAAATTAAAAGTTACTTTAGGGGAAGGTTTTCAGGATTAGTACATACATGACACAATGACCTTTAAGTTCTAAGTTCTTGAAAACATAAGAAGAAGTAATATCCTACCTTAATGTCACGTTTAAGAGCCTACAAGTATGCTACTTACTAAGTTTTTACTCAGTACATGTTAGTCTTTTTTTTAGGAAACTAGGAGATAGCCGAGGATGGGAGTGGACTTTGGAGCGAGGGCCATAGACCACCATCAAGAGAAAGTTTCACGTACAAAGGGGAATGTTCTGGAGACATTCCGAGGTTGATTTTGGTCATGAAGGCGGAGAAGATAATTAAGCACGGAGCATGGGCATTCTTAGCCAGCATCACCAAAAATAATAGAGCCAACATCGATGTATCCTCCGTACCTGTAACGACCCTAAATTTTAAATTTTCACATACTCAGAGTCGCTACTGACGTCTCATGCTCATCTATAATGCGAAAATATAACTCTTTCATGAATATTATTTATAACGTAAACTTCAAAAAAATGCTTAAAACAACTTCTTCTCTAGAAAACGCAGTCACGGTCTTACGTGTTTAAATATGAAATACTGAAATTTAGAATCTACCCTATGCACGTGCCACAGTCTCTACTCGTGATGTTGTCGTCCTCCGTACAAGTGCGCCTTGCCTTTACCTCAAAAATGATGTGGCACAGGGCCTGAGTATTTCAAAGAATACTCAGTAAGTGGCCCCTCCATAGGGGTCATGCAAATGCAAACACATGCAATCATGATTTAGGAACCTATCCCTAATCATCATAAGGGTGGCCTTCAGTCTCAAACAACTTGGATGTGTAGTACTTCCCTACACACGACTCACACATCCGAGTGTGAATCTTTAGAGCGCTCGCACACCCCCTTGACCCTTTGGTCAAGGTAATCTGTTGCGATGTCTGGAGGTCAGCGGAATCCCATAGTGTCATGCGCCTCATGAAAACCCTCATCTGTGCACATTCGCACTCGTGCACATTCACGCTCATCATCTCTAGGGGAAGTAGCCCTATGCTTATGAACATACAATATGCATGAGGTACCTCTAAGTCCAATTATACGTCTCTTCTGACACAACCCTCTAGCCCTATGCTTATGAACATATGTTTTCATACTCTCAGGGTTGTATCTTATGTCGATCTAACGACATGATGCAATATGGCAATCATCATATAAAGCATGCTCAAAATGAAAAACATAATCATATTACTAACATCGTCATGCATACATCACACTCGTGATAAAGCCATCAAATGCATCAAACATAACATGTACATCATGCGACGAAACATAAATATCGTACATATAACATACAACACAGCACCACATCATACTCATCAATTTTTAGCCTATCCTATAGTAAGGCCACTTACCCAATTAGCTTAGGCTGATGTCACCAATTTATCCTTAATGAAAGTTTGATTTTGTCCTTTGTATCCAAGTTAAACTATATGAATCCATGACATCGATTTCACGTTCAATTCTCTAACTCTTACAATGGTTCACGTGCTAGACTTCATGCGAGCATTAAAGACTTTGCATGAGTAAAGTTTTGGAACATTATAATATATATAAGACTTCATTTTCTACCGTTACTATCTTAAGAATTTGATAGAGTTATTTGAAGTGACAATATTCTGTACTTTCTTGCCATTTGATATTTAATCTGACCTTTCATTTTCTTTTAATATTTGTTGCCTTATGATATTCACTCTTATCTTTCATTTTCTTGTTGCCCTCTGATCTTTCATTTTCTTTTTGTGTACATGTACTCTGCTTTATCTTTTAATTTTTGTTCGGAAATATTTTTGCTTACTTCCAAATCTTTCACATGTATTATTTTAATTACGAGTTCACGGTGATGTCCTTCAGACTAACTAACGCACTTGCAGCCTTTATGGACTTAATGAACCAAGTATTCCAGAACTTCCTTGACACATTCATAATTTTCTTCATAAAAATATCCTTATGTACTCCAAGACTAAGAACGAACATGAGACCCACCTCAAAATGATATTGACGAGGTTACAAACCCACTAGTTATATGCAAAGTTTTCTAAGCGCGAGTTCTTGCTTCAAGAAGTGGACTTCCTCGGATATGTCGTGACAAAGGAAGGTATTTTCGTAGACTTGACTAAAGTTGAGTCAGTAATAAAATTGCCCCAGTCGAGTACAGCCACCAAAGTTAAAAGCTTCCTAGGATTGGCGGGCAATAGGAGATTTATAAAAGACTTCTCCATTTTATCAACTTCTCTAACCAAACTCACCAAGAGGAGTAAGACCTTCACTTGGACATTGTCATGCGAGAAAAGCTTCACAAAACTCAAGGACAAGTTAGTAACAACCTCGATTCTCACACTACCAGACAACTCAGGAAACTTCGTCATATGCAGTGATGCTTCAAGGAGAGGCTTGTGATGCATGTTAATGCATAATGGACGAGTGATAACATGTGTTTCTCGCCAATTAAAAGACTATGAGCTCAATTATCCTACACATGACCTAGAGCTGGCAGACGTGGTGTTCTCCCTCAAATGTGGTACCACTATGTATATGAAGAAAAGATACAGATGTATATATATTTAAAGAGTCTAAAGTACCCGTTCACACAAAAGGAGCTCAACATGAGACAACAGAGGTGGTTGGAACTTGTAAAAGACTATGACATTCAAATCTTGTACCATCCTAGAAAGTCCAATGTTGTAGCTAATGCCTTGAATTGATAGATGGCCCAATCCTAAGCATTAATCATAGGACAAAGAAATCTCCAAGAGGAAATGATTGGGACAATATCAAGGTCTTGGTTAAGGGCTTAACAACAAGATTGACCTAACTAATTGTCCAACCTACGCTAAGAAGAAGACGTAGAATTGATACTCAGGAAAAGGACCCTTACCTCAGCAAAATCTTGCACCAACAAGAAGTTGACTGTCTTGAAGGATTCTCCCTGTCTACTAATAAAGGCCTCTTGTGGACAGGGCAGTTATGCATACCTAAAGATGAAAGACTAATAAAAGAGCTACTCATTGAAGCGTACAACTCACCATTCGCCTTCCACCCTAGAAGCACCAAAATGTACCCCAAGACTTGAGGTCCTACTACTGGTGGCAAGGAATGAAACGAGACATAGCAGAGTACGTGAGCTAATGCTTGACCTACAAATAAATCAACGCACAAAAACAACACCCATCACGGAAATTACAACCCTTAAGTGTTCCCTAATGGAAGTGGGAGGACATCCCCATGGATTTCATCGCAGGATTACCTATATGGAGCAAATAGTACGACTACACGGTATTCCAGTGTCAATAGTATTAGACCGAGATGCCAGATTTAAATCTCGCTTTTGGAAAATTCTCTAAAAGGCACTGGGTATGCAGTTATAGTATGATGAGGGTATGTGTGATGGATTTGCAGGAGGCTGGAATAAGTACCTACACCTTATGAACTTCGCTTATAATAATAGTTAACATGTCGCCATACAAATGGCCCCATACGAGGTCCTCTGTGGAAGAAGATGTCGATCCCTCTTTTAGAAAGAAGGGGAAAAATGACAACTATTGGGTCAGAGCTGGTGCAAATTACCAATGTCGTAGTCCAGAAGATCAAAGCTAGGATACAAATCGCATAAAGTCGAGAGAAAGGCTATGCAGAACTAAGGCACAAAGAGATGGAATTCGAGGTAGGGGACTATATATTCCTAAAGGTAGCACCCCGTGAGAGGGGTGCTCAGGTATGGTAAAAAGGGGAAGCTGAGCCCTAGGTTTATCTGTTCCTTTGAGATATTAGAAATGATTGGACCTGTGGCCTATAGAATCGTGCAGCGCCCAAACTTGTCTGCAGTAAATAATATCTTTCATGTATCCATGCTATGGAAGTATACCCCAGATCCTTCGCACGTACTAGATCATGACACTGTCTTCTTGAGAGATGACCTAACGTATAAAGTGACACAATATCTAACACTCAAAAGTGTGAATAAATCTTAAATTATTATCACTCAAAGAAGACAATACAGAGAAAACTAAAATATGAAGTGTTGTACTGTAGCTATATTTTACTAACAGTAAGATTTCTATTTAAGCTGTAATAACTTTTATAAAGACTCAACTGATTTGCACAGAACTAGTTCAACTAATTTATTTGCATAAATAAAGCTCACAGACTCCTAATAAAAATGAATAACTTGACTAATTAAAACTAGCAATAAATTGCACCAAATTCTAATAGTCTCCCTTAGTGCAAGCTTATTTCTCAATAACTCCGAGAGCCTTACAAAAAACTTCAAACTTCACTTTGCAAGTGCCTTAGTAAATATGTCTGTAACTTGGTCATTAGTATGTATTTTCTCAAATTCAACATCCTGCGATAACACTTTCTCTCGAACAAAATGATAATGAGTTTCAATATGTTTCAAATGAGCATGTAACCGCAGATTTCCAGCAAGTTTTATTGCATTTTCATTATCACAGTTAATTTGAATTTGCTGATTGAGAATAGTCACCATTTCCTGAATATGCCTCCTGAGCCACAAACATTCTTGAGTAACCATTGTAGCAGCTACCTATTCTGTTACACAACTTGACAAAGCAGCAGTGTTTTGCTTTTTACTAAATCATGAAATTGCAGCAATGTTTGGTCTTATGATAGCTAAATAGAATAAACTACCAACAATTTGAAGAAAGAATGTGGCATGTCAATAATTAAACAGGGTTCCCAAAATAGATCTGAAGAATTTTTACTTTTATGTGCAGCATTTGCTTCTGATTCCTGCATTTTGACTCGGCAATTTGGCTTAATATGGTTAGGCTTTCCGCAACGATCACACACTACTTTCACCCGATAATCTCGTTTAAGATGATCAGGTTTTTCACACTTGTAACAAGCTTTAAATGGCTTTTTTAAATGGCTTCAGGTTTTCCCATTGCTTGATGAAGGCATTGAGTGAAAATTTTGTCTCGTTTGATTTTTGACATACAACACATCTTCTGACTTCGGAGAAAGCTTGTTGCTGCGGTTGAGTTTTATGTCTTAAAACTCATAATTTGTAAACAAAAACATACTCTATTTTCAATAATTTCAATAAAGTTATTATTGATGTTTATTCAGTAAAAATTGTTATTGAATAAAGTGAATTTTAACATCATTAATCTAAATCCAATAAACTAAGAACACTCTGACTATAGTATGATTATTTCAAGTTCAAGTGTATAGTCAAAATGACCTATAGTATAGGGATAAGGTTGAGTACCTTATCCTAGGGACACTATGGATGCGGTCCACTTTTGTATATGATATAAACAAAGTGATCACTAAATTGTACATGTGGAGACATGTGAGTGGGGGCGTCCTATGCAATGAGTATTGCATAAGATTGGACCATGAAGAAAATCACTCTCACTTTATCATGTCACTAACTGTTGTGACTGATATTTTTTTCATTCGATGACCTAGGTAACTCGATCTTAATCCTGAGCTAACCATGAACTCCTGTTTATTCAGAATTATCCTTAGATTTTCATGGGTGAGAGTGGCTCGAGTTCGCCGACTCGATAAACCTCCCATTTCAGGGGTAAGACTGGGTGAATAGCTGGGGACATAGGGTGCAAGATGAAATTCACTCCTACCCACATTTAGGGATAGTAGAGAGGTTATTCCCTTAAGTACTGACTCCATGTCTTGAACAATGGGCCCCACCCTCTCATTGGTTTGAGAGGTATTCGATTTACTAGTGGGACCACAAACCAATTGTTCATTAGAGGATCAGGTGGAACATAAGGAACAAGAAGTAACTTCAGGGATAAAACGGTAAATTGACCTAGCTCTAGTTACGAACAACCTGTGAAGGATCGACTTACTAATCATGGTTATATTAAATGGATAGAAATATATCTATAGTGAGGGGAGTGCAACTACTAGGATATAGTGGAGTGTCTTAGTAGTTAACGAATGTTGGTTAACAAGGTTAATGAGTTTAGCCAGTTAATCTCAGATTGTTGGAGCCCATGATCTATAGGTCCATTAGCTCCCCCTACTAGCTCATATCGGACTAAACCATAGAACAGTGTGACGAATGAGTTCGAAGTGTTCGAATTTAAATTGAGGAATATGTACTAAATATATACGATATATTTAACAACATTTTTGTTTTATTTACGAATTAAACAAAAAGAGAAAATCAAAGATATTTAAATAAAATTTAAATATTTTAATCAATAGGTATCAAAATTGTTAATTAATAATTTAATATTACTTTAATTTGAAATTAATTATTTAAATTAATTGTTGAATTAAGAGGGAAAAAGTCAAAATGTTGACTTCGCTTAATGGAAAAATTCATGTTTGAGTCCGTGGAAGTTTGAGTGTCAAAATTTGGTTTAACCAAACTTGTATGCTTGTCAAATAAACCTCACAAATTTGAGTGGAATTTTGAGTGTCAAAATTTGGTTAACTCAAGCTTGCATGCTTGCCCCATAATCCCACCTATTTAATGTCAAAATTTGGTAATCTCAAATTGTATGAATATGCAAATTTGATTCTATAAATAGAGTGATCAAGTTAGATGGAAAGTCTTTTTTGTAAAAACCACCAGAAAAACCCTCACAAACTCTCTCCACATATACTAAATCCCTTCTAAGTCTAGTCACTCACCGGATTCCATAATCCTGTTCTAAGGCCGGAGAAGAGTAGGGAAGACACTAGTGGTGGTTCGAAACCATTTTGTGAGGAAAAAGGAATTTGAACTACAAAAGGGTACTCAAACTTCTTGAGTTTTAATGCTTATTTACATGCTAGCTAATTTACTATAATTAATGTACTTAGAGTGCCTAAGATCCAACTTGCTTCCGCATGTGTTATAACAACACAATTAGCTACTTGTCATTTACTTAATCAAAGCTTCATGGTTAGAAAGCAAATTCTCCAATTCAATAATTGTAGGGCCTACCCTTGTATGGAGGAAACAAAGGGCATAAAGTCTTTTCGTAATCCACGAATAAGATAATGTCGTAATCGAGCATCACTCACTGGTTCCTTAGCATCTAATTCTTAAATTTTAGAACACAGATTTTTCACTTCAAGAAATATTCTTCAACAGAAAAATTACCTTGAGTTACCACAGCTAGCTCATTCTCTAAAAATTGCAATCGAGCTGTATTTTTCTTAGTGAACAACTTTTGAAGTGTTTCCCACACCTGCTTTGGTGACTTTAAATCACGAACATGATTAATATATTCCTTGCTAATCAAAGTTCGCGAGGTAAATAAAGCTTTTACACATTCGATCTTCTATTTTCGGTGTAATTCAGCATTCTGTGGAGTATCTGCTAGAATTTTTGTGTCATCACCTTCAATTAAATCACACAAATCTTGCCCCTGTAGATAAGCTTTCATACATAGCTTCCAATAATTATAATATCTATCATGTATCCATGCTACGGAAGTATACCCTATATCCTTCGCACGTTCTAGCTCATGACACTCTCTTCTTGAGAGATGACCTAACGTATAAAGTGACACAATATCTAACACTCAAAAGTGTGAATAAATCTTAAATTATTATTACTCAAAGAAGACAATACACAGAAAACAAAAATATGAAGTGTTGTACAATAGCTGTATTTTACTAACCGTGAGACTTCTATTTAAACTGAAATAACTCCTATAAAGACTCAACTGAGTTGCATGGAACTACTTAACATGCAACTAATTTATTTGCATAAATAAAGCTAACAGACTCCTAATAAAAATGAATAATATCACTAATTCAAACTAGCAATAACTTGCACTAAATTTTGACATAAAAAGACCCAGTGCAAATAATATATAGGGAAGTCAAAAGATTGAGAAACAAGGAAATCGCTCTTGTTAAGATTCTGTGGAAGATCATAGAGTAGAAGAAGCCACTTGAGAAAGAGAAGGCAAATTCTTACCTTGTACCTTCACCAATATATAATCCCTAATAGGTTATATTTGCAATCCTCAAGGTCTCCAAATAAGACACCATGTTTAATCCCACGTTGTATTGGGAAGCAAAGAATCAGGAAAATTGAAATTTTTTTAGAATTTTTCCAATTTTTTTAAACTTCCCATGTTATTAAATTATTATAGAATAAGAATTACAACCGCTTACAAAAAGGAAAAATGGTAAAAAAAAGTAAAAGAATTTTGGGAATTATGTAGTTTTTTAGAAAATAATATTAAAACAAGGGGTCAAAATTTCAAAAATGCTCCTAAAATGTAAATAATTACAAAAATACCCTTTAACTAGAATGAGAGCTTTCACAGCTATTCTCTCACTAAAAATCTATTTAATCTCAAAATCCAACCATTGGTTATCCAAAATTTGACACAATCTACAAGTTCACACATCATCCCATCCAACAGCTATAATTCAAAACTGAGGTCGGCAAGGCTTTGATCGAAGTAGACTTTTCTAGCTGAAGATCCAGAAAAATCAAGAATGAAATTATAGAAATTCTAGACATTTCAATGAAAGTGGATCATACTTCTATAAATTACGAATTAGGGTCAATTATTAGGAGCAAGAAGCAAGCTTAATCGAGTCCCCAATCGAGAGATACAAGTTTTTTGTTTTGGAGTATTGTGTTCACGGGTTTACCTCGAATTCGAGAACTATAGTCAACCATTCATCTCCAAACTTGTTCGTGCACATTCTAAATAAATTTACCCATAAGTTTGGTGAAGGAAAGAAGCTTTGAAAATGTCTATATCCTATTTCTCCAATCTTGTCCACCATTGAAGGAAGCTCAAATCCAATCCAAAGATACTGATGGATTCATCATACGAGTCCTATCTCAATTTGTTTCTGCACACCTAAGGATCATTTTTTAAGAACGCAGCGAAGTCAGACAACCTCATGAACTTGCGTAATCAAAGAAATTCGATATCGGGTAAGATTTGGGGGGAAAACTCAAATCCTTGCTTACGACCCTAAATACTCAAAATTGATGATTTTGATAGCTTGAGGGGACTAAATAGAGTATGTTTGATGAAGGATTCAAGGCCCAACTCGTCCCGAGTCAAGCTACCCAATAGAGGAAAAAATCACGTTCTAGGTTGAGTTGCAGACCAAGGAAGGAAACTCAAAATTAGACTCAACCACGCAAAGTCGTTTTCTCAGGAACATTCCTCTAGCTTAAGTGATTGTAAGGAAATTTTTTGGTGGAGGTATGGTTTGATAGAGTCTGCATTATCTTACCAAAAAACAACGGATTACTCCAGCGACGAAACAAGTTTTCTCTCGACTTTGGATGCTTATAACTTACGTTGTAGTCCACGAATAGGTGAGATAAACTCTTCTTTGGAATTCCACCTTTTAAGTTTCATGAAGGAATTGAGGGGAGAAATGCTCAAGAATGGGCTTGCAGACCTCATTTTCAGATGGACGTGCAATATCGCGTAGCGTCTTTTTCCCATGTGCGAGGAAGAAGATGATGGCCGATCAACTGAACCTGCCACGTCAGCCCTAAGTCTAACTCTCTTTAGTGTTTTATTAAATTGAAACCTTTTCTGGCTAGTTCCCACAAAATTCTCAATGATTCCAGAAACTAACTCTTTAAGGAAGCTACCAAAGAAAAATTGGAGGAAATCGAGTACCAGAAGCTTGAGAAACAAGGCCCCAACTTTTTCTTAAGAAATACTTGTAGGAATCACTTGGATTCTCATATGAACCTTAGATTGAGTATAGTTAAATAATGATCAAAGAAAAAAACCTAGAACGTTGATTTATGGCATTGAACCGACCAAGTAGCTCGGGATTTATGTAACGCTAAAATGACCCACTAAACGTACCTTGCTACCTACGAATTTTTAGTCCTGAGCATTATCACATGTTGAAGAGGTATGTAAGATTTGATGGTCACTGTACAAGACTAAGTAGCTAAACCAAGAAACGGTGTAAAATGACCATAATACCCTTCATATGATTTTACCTCGTTGTATGATTAATGAGATACCCTTTTTACATGAAATTTCTCGCATGGTCCTATAATGAGGTCCTCAAATTGCTAGTAGTTTTTCACGCGAATAAGTCCAGGTTAGGTTACCCTCTAACGTTTTATTAAATTTATGAATATATTTTTAGATAAAGTGCAAAGTTCCATGGTATTTTTATTAATTTAGCTTATAATTTAAAAGAAAAATACAAATTTTTGTTGATTAAGTTAATATTAATTTTATTAAAAATACATAACCACACATTAAAATTAATTTATTCTGAATAAAATTAAAACTAAAAAATCAATTTATTTTAAACTAAAAAATTAATTTGTTTTAAAATTAAAAAGTATACTTGGTTTCACTAAAACAATGGATCCCTTATCTCAACTAATAAAGATTTTAATTTGAAGCTCTCTTCTAATAGACAAACGATTTATTAACCTCTGTTGTAAGATTTCACTTCATCAATTTAAGTAGCGTTCAACTATAAATATCGAATTTTAAAATATTTCTCAGCAAAGTAAATATGTTGAAACTATCTATCAAAGATGTTCTATAATGAGTTGTGGAGAAGTATTTCCTTCAATTCTAATTCCAATTAAGGATGTCAATGACAAAAAAGTGCAACCGGCTAGAAGGTTTGTAGTGGAAGAAAATAACTAGATTCATGGACATCGTTTCGTTTACAAGCTGTATCATGTGTCTTATTCATGGTTACTTAAATCTCATTGAATTGGTGCGCCTTTCGCATCAGAGACATTTGTGCCTTAAACCGAGCTCTTTGCTTGCTGCAACATTTGCTTGACATAATTGGACCAAAGTACGACATGGACGACCATAGCTCACTGTATTAGTCTGCAATCATGAAGTGTGACGTCAGATCTTTGTGCATACCATATTCATTAACTATAACATGGCAAGAAATTTTTTATGTTTTGACTGGGCATGCCATATTCTGTTGTTCATATATATCTTTAGTTACCTGTGATTAAAGCAAAGAAGTATAGACATGGTTTCCAACCAACCCTTCCTTTATAGTTAGTTCGATGAATAGGTTTTTGTTATCATTTTATCGTTAACCATTCTGCTCGATTTTGTGTTATGATATCATACAGGGAATGAGAAGCGACCTTACTTGGATAAAATTATATACCGTTTGATAATTATTGTTGATAACAAAGATAACTTGAATTATAAGCATTTTAAGTTCAAAGGTAACAAATTAGTTGTACACTTTTACTTCTAATTTACATATTCTTTGTACAGCGATAAGGAAGGGAGGGATAGAAAAGATACTCATAATATCATTATGACTTTGTCATATTTCATTAATAAAAGAGAGTAATACACCCATAAACACACACATATATTTAGAGAGAGAGAGAGAGGGCTTATTATAAGTAGAGATAGCATTCTAGTAGTTGTATTGCTACTTGGGAACAAGGAACTCGAGAACTTCTTTAAAAGATGAGAGCTTATAAGCAGGTGGCGATGGATATATCACATGCACAAAAAGAAATTTCTGCACCTTTGTAATAAAAGACCAAGGAATATCATTGTTATTTATAACTTCTATCACAATAATATAAATTATGCGAGGATGACGTTCTCTGGTCATACCAACCAGACCATCCACCACACGCTTGTAGATGAAACGATGTNATATCATTGTTATTTATAACTTCTATCACAATAATATAAATTTTGCGAGGATGACGTTCTCTGGTCATACCAACCAGACCGTTCACCACACGCTTGTAGATGAAACGATGTCCATTATTCTCGTTATTCTTTTCAACTACGAACCTTCCAGCATTTTGCACTACTAGGACATTGACATCCTTAATTGGTACTAAAGCATCTAAAGGCAACCCTTCCACACCGCTCATTCTAACACCTTTGGTAAATAGTCCCAAGAGACATTGTTAGGCCGATTTTATTCATGAATACTTAAGATTTTGATATTTATAGTTGTAGTTGAACGCTACTTAGATGAAGTGAAATCTTACAATAGAGTCTAATAAAGCGTTTGTCCATTAGAATAGGTTGGAATGAAATTCTTTATAGTTGGAGATAATAGTTTTATTGTNAATAGGTTGGAATGAAATTCTTTATAGTTGGAGATAATAGTTGTATTGTTTAAGTCATTTAGACTAGTGTTACTAGTACTTGTTAGTATATTTGAGTATATATATTAAAATGATTAGTTATTAAATATTGTTTGAATTAGAGCGTTTATAATTCAAATGATCTTCATAACCTAATTCATTAAAAAATAAATAAAATGCTAGATCAAAATAAGATGCATAAAAAGAACTTGCGGTAATTTCTTTATTCATCGACCTTTAATCTTAAAAGTAACTTAAAATATTGCAATATTGTGATTCAATCGTCTATTATGAAATTAGGCCCGAACTCAAAAAATAATGTTTTTAAAAGATGGAAAAATTCATAAGCCAACCAAAATATGTATTCAAAGATGAAGAATTTACAACAACAATCACAAACAATATTAATTAGCATATTGTCTTTTGGTTTGTCACATTTTCAAACATGAACAAACCTCAATTTGAGTCGGTGAGTATTATGAATCATAATCTACAGTACTTTGCAAGTAGCTTTGAGCATTCACAAAAGGTCAAAAGTTGAATTTCTTTAGAATGGTAACCAAATAACCGATGATTATTGTTGAATTTCTAAAAAAATACACCACAATTTTCATTTATAGATATAAATGGAACCATAAATATAAAACCCTGATTATATAATTGCATCTTCGCTAACAAACCCATCTCAGAGTGATCATCTTCATGAGAGGCTGCAAATTAAGAAGCCTTCCTGGATTACTGAAAAGTGAACTTTTAAGACGAATGAAGCTATACATGAGCAAGAAAAATCATGTTACATGTGTCCGGGATACCAGGGAGACACCAAGGCAAGCAATCACTACCACCCGAAGTTTCTTTGATAGTGTAGTTGGATCTATGAGCCTCATCCCTCACATGTGAAACAATAGTTATATCCAACATTCTTACTTGTGTGCCTCCTACCGTACTCTCAACATATGGATCGCTTGATCTATTCTACTCTACTTTACTTCCTCTTGATAACGGTGTGGTATTGACACAACTCATATTGCCGATAATCATCACTTACATCCAAAACCAGAGTATAGCGATCGACTATTGTCAAGGACCCATTCACCATTTCCATTCCTACCGACAGAAAAGTTTTATTACATTCATTTCTTTCTCCTTCCTAACTTCTTCATTCTCACATTTAACTTTTTTTTTTATTTAAAAAAAAATTAAACTTGAAAAGGGAGAAAGAAGGGAGAAGAAAAAAGAAACCCTTAATTTTGAAAGCTCGTCAATTACTCTTTGACTAATGTAAAGAAAGCATGAGAATACTTATTCGCACATCCCTCTCTGACACTTGTTGGATATATATATTTGTCATTCACATGTCGTATCATAATCATATCATATCGTAAACACTTCGTGGTTATATCCTTCCCTAACTTATTATAGCCTTAACGTTCTTAGACATATCACAGTTGTGTCGTTACCTGAACGTACCTTAGTCATAACGTTACAAGAACGTATCCTAACGCTATCGTTCTATAAATCTATCATAATCCTATCCCTTTCTACCCATAATCTAATCGTATTGTTTTATGAATCCATCGTGACCATATCGTTTTTATCAATCTCTCATACCCATAGCACTTCGATACGTAACCAAACCATAACGTTTCATGAACATGTCTTACTCCTATCATTACATTATGTTTAGTGCATCCTTCTCGTATCCTATCTCATATATACCATTGAACACATGGTACCGTAAGTATTATCATACAATTCACATATTATAACATATCATAAGCATATCAATTCACAAATAATTCACACATATCAATATATATGACACTTGCAGAACCACGAGCACAATCAACATCAAATATAACCATACGAATGGTAAGGCCACCTACCTGATTAGCTTAGGCTGGTGTCCCCAATTTATCCTTAAGAAAGTTCGATTTGTTCTTTCTATTAAAGTCAACCTATATGAACCATGACGTCAATTTCAATCATTTCTCTAAATTTTATGATGCTCTAGTGTTAGATTTTATGGGAATATTGCAGGAGTAAAGCCTTGAAATGTCTATATATCAAAACTGTTCAACAATTTTCAAATCTTGATTTTTGGCCGTTTGTGTTTTTTTTTTTTTTTTACTTGTTTTCCTAATCTTCCTTCGGTGTGTTTGTTACATTTTTTTTTTTTTAAATTATGTTAGCAATTAGCCAATTTAATCGATTCTTCCTTTATGTTTCTTCTTTTTTAAAATTATGTTAGCCATTACTTTTGTCTAATTTATCGATTCTATTTATTTATTTATTTAAAATTATTATTATTTTTTTTTTTTGCTATTGATGGACGTAGCTTTCTAAAACATACTAAATAAAACTAAATAATTGGTTAAAAGAGGATATGAGATATAACTTACGGTTAAATCTCTTAACTCATTCTCATCTCCATATTTGCAAACATGTACTAAATTAAGAATTTTATTTCTCTTTGGTCAAAACCATCTTTAAAGGACAAAATTAAAGTCGTAGTTAGTCAATTATAACATTTGACGTGCTAGTTTTCAAACTATTTTAAATGGGTGTAAAGAAAGCATGAGAATAACTTAGTGTCACTAATCTGACACGTGTTGGGCATGTACTGAACACTTGTTAATACAATTGATACATTACAAATTTATAATCCAGCATTTCGTATCGGGCACTTGACTTTGAATATATTTTGAGAGTGAAATGTACATTAAGCTTTCTTTTAAGTATACAAATATATAAACTTATTTATATGAATTTTATTTCTAATATAAAATCGATAAATTTTTTGAAATAATTCTTTTTAATTGATGTATCATTGTCACATCGGTGTCCTAGTTTTTTAAAAATGACATGTTACCATATCTATTTGGTATTATATTTATGTCTCGTATCTGATGGTGTTAAAGTAACACATGCGGAAGCAATTTGGATCTTAGGCACTTTTAGAACATCAATTATTGTAAATGACTAGCATGTTCATAAGTATTAAAACTTAATGAGTTTAAATACTAACCTTTTGTAGTTCAAACTCCTTTTGCCTCACGAACCG